>NC_067284.1:93859439-94162469 GCF_020740795.1 Apus apus | reverse complement strand
CAGATGGCTATACTATATACATCATTATCCTAAAAAGTGAAGTACAAAACTGAGAAGTGTCTGAAATAGTTGTTTTGCTTGTACAAACCAGTCTCTTTAGAAATTTTTTTCGTATTTATACCAGTCATGTATGCAAATATTTTTCTTCGAGTATTTTCTCCAGCAGATAATGAGAAAGAATGAGCTTGGATTGCCATCACTTTTCTCTCTTCCAGCTGTATGCAGAAACAGTAAAAAAAAATTCAGAGTATTATAGTTCTTCTGTGACCTTAGGGAACAGCATGTTGACCCTTTCTGTTCAGGTAGTGAAACAGTTATGTCGGTAATGGTGCTGTACTTTTGTTAATGGTACTGGAGCAATTTTGCCCCAAAAATGTCACCTGACCTTCTCAGTCTAGCATGGCACCTGATGTCTCAGTCCATTATGTACATATAACTTCCAACAAATTACCTTGGCACTATACCAAGGTGAAAGAAACACTTTGAAACTTTGTCCTTTAAAATAAAAAAGAAAGAAAAGAAAAGAAAAGAAAAGAAAAGAAAAGAAAAGAAAAGAAAAGAAAAGAAAAGAAAAGAAAAGAAAAGAAGCATCCTTTTCACCAAGCCTGACCCTTCAATCTAGTAATACTGATGAGCTTTTGGCTAAGAAAGCATAAGATGAAAGATCAAATTCCAGTGAAGGTCACACACAAAGCTGCTAAGTCATTTGAAACATTAAGAGGTAATGAAGTAATACCATGAGAGTAAAGCAATCAATACGGCTAAAGAATTTTGTTATACTGTCCCTTTTTAGACTCACATAGCTGTTTGACTTGCAGCCGTGTACGTGGCTGCCTGCTGCCTCCACATATGAAATATTCTTATGTGTCCCCAAAAGGCCCTTCAGTAGGCCAAACTGCTGGCATGCATGTAAAGACAGCAAGAAGCACAATGGCATCACTGAGGGCCTTTAAAAAAACACAAGTACCACAAATACCTGGCTTGTTCAGTGATGAAGTTAAAATTAACCAATAATTGTGTGGATGGGAACAAAGGAACTAATTTTTTCTCTTTCAAGTTCAAGATGCAGCTAAAATGAAATGGATAAATGCTAGATCCCTATCACCACCAGAACATACAGTAACAGCAAGGTTAACTGGCAAATAGAAACCAATAGGTCTTGCTCATTTCTTCAAATTTTTCCACTTCGTGTTGCTCAGTTCAGGCAATTAGCAGTAGTGAAAGATGATGGAGAAAGACGAAGTCTCGAAGAAAAGAGATAGTAAAATGTGAGAGATTGATTAAGTACCATAAAAAGCATTGGCGATGGCTGTGCTGAAGGAAAAAATTAAACATAAATCCAAAATTCACTACTTACTTTGTCAAGTACTGCCAAACCACTTTGAGATACATGCAAAACAGCTACTGCTAAACCACCCTGGAGAACTTTCCCTTTCTGCATAAAATTATGGGATGGAATATTTATCCCCATGTCAATAAATGCCAGTGTGTATACTTGGAGGGTATCTTGGTACTGGGACTTTCTAACAAAAGGAGCTGGAAGGCTTTGACCACTGCAGCACTATCACTTTTAAAACTTGGCCAAATGGGTCTGAAACTAGTACAAAACTATATCCTTTGGTTTAGCATTTTATTTGCTTGATATTTTCCATGGAAATCCGAGGTTGCTGAAGTAGGTTCTTTTCTTCTATTATTTTATAGAATAGCATCCAATTCTTAACAATTAAAGCTCAGCAACTGGAAATGGCTGGGCTCCTTGGATGACATTTATTTCAGGAATAAGACACTAAGTTCATGTTTATGTTCAAACTCCCATTACAATTAATAGAGATCTGGGGCTAAATGCCTAATTGTAGGTCTCTATGGCTCTTTGAGTTACCTTGGAATATTCAAAATACCCACGCAGGGCTTGCAGATATTTAGATAGACAATGGAGTCTGGCAAGCAATTCAACTTTCTCTAAAGGGTACACTTAGGAGTGAGGTTAGTTATTTAAACAAAGTGCCATTTAAGAATTCCTGTGTTACCCCTCCTGTCCTTCAGTCACCTATGCAGAGAGGTTCTGGTCACACATAGCTTCCACCCCTCATATCTAGCTATATAAATGTCTCAGAAACTCCAGGACAACTCAAAAGGCACAAAGAATCTCTGTCAGGGAAACTATCTCGAGTGCAAGAGATTCATTACTATGGTGGAATCTTAGAAAGCTACCTTGCATGTAGACCCTGCAATACATAGAGAAATTTTTAGGGTTCATAGTCACAAATGGGTTCCCCATCTTTTGTAGCTGTGGGAGGAAAAATTCTTCATTCACATATATCCAAAATGCAGGCTCCTGAAGCACAGTACTGGTGGCGTGTTCACATTTTACTCCAATTTGATTTCCTGTTACTGTGTTGTCTTGAAGACAAGAGAGGTTGTAAGTGGCATTCTCAGGTTTATTTTTCAGTTAGCGTCAAAAGGACTACTTTTTCATCGCCCACTTACCAAAACTGAAATTCTAAAGAAGTGTTAGTACTATTTGCATGGTTTCTCTCAAACCTAGCCTTTGGATGATTTCTGGACTAGCTTTAATTAAAGTATGTGTTGGGCTTTTTTTGTTAATAATATGAAAAGGTGAGAGTCATGGGGTTGGTACACTTCTGCAGTGAGAAAAATTGTCCTTAGAAAAGCTATCAGTGTCCAAGCAACAGCCATTTGTGTCCAAGCAACAGCCTCACTCACTCTGTCCTTTGACCTCTTCCTCTTAAGGGACTGGAAATGTTCAAACCATGACAAATAGAAACATTGTAAATCCCCTGAAAAATGTTGACATTGGTGGGGATGCAGCTCACAGTGTGAAGGTCACAGAGCATATAAGACTAAGCATACCTCAGGCAATAATGCTGGATCTCACAGTGCTAACATCAACTATGGCATTAACAAGACAGCTGCACAAAAGATCCTTATGTCCAGCAAAAAAATGATAATAACACAAGTGCCTGAGGACAGGTTCTGAGAACTTCTCAGTTATCCATTTTAGTGCAGAATGTGAAGCACCTGCTGATACTCAGGACCATTCACTGAGCACAAAGAGCTGAGGAGATCTATCAGCTTCTTTTCTGAGGCGGTGGTTCGCAGAGGCTTCAGCAAAGTGCCCTAAGACCTATTGCTTCTCATCCAGCCCCTGCCACAGCAGCTATTTATAGTGAAGATCTACCTGGCCTGCTGTCTCAGTGCTGAATACTATTCTGCTTCAATGTCACAGCTTCAAGCACATTGCAGGGGTTTTGCTTTGTGGATTTCTCACCCTTACTGGCTAAAATTTGTTGCTTGAACAACAAGGAAACAAGCCAGTTTTCAGCAGTGTGAACGACGCTGTATCAATACAGCAAGTGCAGATGTCTTGTCTGTCACTACTGCTATCTCTGATGTTCATGCTACTTCTTCAAGCTAGTTCGCATATACATTTCTGAGAGGTGGTAGGTATCTCTATTTCTGAAGGCCTGCAATTAATTATCAGTGGCAGATAAAGAGGTGAATAATTGAGCTTCATTCAGAGCACAGACCCCTTTAATGAGGGTTTTGGAAATTTGAATTGAGTTTAGTTTTGCCAAGCAGGATGATGGCATACAAGCAGTCCTAGTGGCTTCAGTAATACATGGCCTGCTGCAAGTTTAGTGTTTTTGAAAACTTCTCATAAGTTTCAATTTTAGCCACTTGAGAGGCAGAAGCATTTTCTTTGACTTGATCTCATTAACTGAAGTAAAACAATACTTGAAACATAGTGGGGGCATACATTGCTTTCTAAATTGCAGAGCTACCAGAGCCTCAGCCACGTGCCTAAAAATTAAAGAGCAGGATGAAAAAAACCATAAAGCCATAGAAAGAGAGGTCAAGAAGAGGGATAGTTTATTGTGATGGATAACAAACAGTTACAAAAGGAAGAAATGCAAAAGAAATTAAATTAAAACTGGTATGAATAATATATGTAAAGAAAGTTTAAAAGTACAAAATCAGAATTCATAGAGAAATAAGAATGTAAGCCTTCCTGTTTGCACTTTATATTTTTCATAAACATATTTTAAAACCTCTTTTTATTTATTTACTCTTAGCATACCACAGCCATACTGTACATACTAAACAAAGTAATAAAGACCAGTCACGTTTTTTTACCTGTGCGTGTGCTTTCTGCTTGGTTAATGCCTTCCTACGGCATTGCTGTTCTTTAGCACAACTGAATTTTGTCTGAGAATGGTACCATAACCCTCTGCATGACTTTTCTGCTCTTACATTGCCAGTGTTATCCTACTCATAGAATGATTTGGATTGGAAGGAATCTTAAAGACCATCTAGATCCAACCTTCCTGCGTAGGCAGGGACACCTCTCACTAGATAAGGTTGCTCAGAGCCCCGTCCAGCTCGCCCTGAATGCTTCCAGGGATGGGATTTCCACAACTTCCTTGGGCAACCTGTTCCAGTGTCTCACCCATTTAGTATGGTTTGGAACCAGTAAGTTGCTGTTCAGTTCTGTTTGATGTTGGGATAATCATTCCAGGAGCACACAATCAAGGATTTAACAAATGGAGCACTGTAAGACTGAGATGATGGTATAACAAGCATGTCTAGTATGTAGAGTAGTCATGGTGTACTAGTGATCTAAGTTAGTTGCTCAGCTAGTGTCTTTCCCACCATAAAAAAACCCACTATATTAATAGCAAGTGTTTAGCTCTTTCCTGTAAGCCCTTCTTTCCCTCTCCAGCATTTTCACAATATTTATGTTTTTCATATTTCCCTCAGGATTAAATTACTTTTATATCAACTGCATTTGAAAAACCTTGAGATCTTCTCCCTCCATATCATGTGTCCAGAGAAGGGAAAAATATCTAGTAACTGAATTACCATTTTAGCAATGTTCTTATTGTACAAACCAATGAAAAAAAAGGAAAGTCAAGCACAGGGTGTGTCTTTGGAATGCCAGCAATAGAACTTTCCATTAAGAAACTGGCTTGAAGTTAGTGTAATTCACATAATAAATCTAAACATTTCTCCATATTTCCATGCACAGAGTGGCAAGTTCCAAGGAATTTAATGGTGTGTAATTTAGAAGCCTTCCATTACTTATTTTTCCCTTCAGGTCTTGCTAAGAAGCTTTACTTACAAAATATTACAGTGACTGTGTTTTTTGCATTTCATATAAGGGCTGTGGTTAATTAACATGCTGTCTTAGTAATGATCAACTGTTTGTGACAAGTTGAAGACATAACTATTTGCTCCTTTTTTTCACTGTAGTAGATGTTAGCAGTTAGATACTAATACTTCTCATATCCTGAGTGTCACAGTAAGTAACTTACTAAATGTGCACCAATTTAATAAGGCACACTGTGGTGAAGTTTTAGTTAAACAGAACACTTCCTAAAGCTTAAAGGGCCAGAGGAAAGGAAGAGTTGGCTTGTCTTCTGGTTATGCTTGTTAATATTTCTTCCCCTAAAATTGACTTGACTGGTGAAAGGAAAATACTCAGGCTATTCTGTAACATGAAACACTGCACTTGGCATCCTTGAGTCAATGAACACAGAAATATTTGGCTTTATATTCTAGCCAATCACGATGGACATGTTAAGAGAGCACCTCATTTTACATCAGTATAATGTGTAAGTGTAACACCTATTTTTTTCTAATTCTTCCCAGTTATCACATTGCAACTTGATAATATAGGTCAGAAGTGCAGCGAAGCAAAGACAACCAAAGAGATCTGTTCCTCCCTTTATTCCTTAATTGCATACATTTCTATTTAGTAAGACTTTTGCTAAATGTCTGCACCACAATCTGACTTATGTTCTCATTAATACATTTTTTTTTAATGCTGACACTGAATTGTATTTAAAAATGAACAAAAATATTTTAAAAATCCAAACTGATTTCAACAAAGGAAAACATTACATTCTTGTTATATTTTTCATGGTGTTGTTTGTTTATTTAGGGGGGTTTGGGGGGAAGAAAAGAACAGTTTCCCACAGGCTTGTTTTAAGATTTCAGTCATCAAATGACAGGAGAGAAAATACATCGTATGATTTTCATGATCAGATGCATATCATATGTCATGCTTACTAAACAGTTAAAATAAATGGCCTATGAATAACTTATCGATGCTGCCCAGTGGCTACCTAGAAATAAAAACACTTGCACAATGTGAAATGTTGCATGAACCATTTGCAAATATAAAAAGGAATTCTGCCAGTGCCAGTTGTTAGCAGATAATACAATTTAATCTGGCATTGACAAGGCACACATCATTTAAGATACTCCTGTTTATAGAAACTTGAGGTGACTTATCACAGCATCATAGAGTATGTGCTTTCTTATACAGAGTACATGAATATTCTTTTCTCCACCACTGTACAATTTTTTAAAATTTAAATAATTTTGTTCGATATGACCATTAGGACTAATCTTGCAATTTGCCAGTGTGTCATTCTTCTTATGGGCTTCTACAGAAAATCAAATACATGTAGGTAATTTTTTCAGGAGAGATTTATTTCTAAGTTTTTGATTTGGATTTTTAAAAAGTCTGTTCAAGATTACCACTTCTGTATTTCTGGAGTCACTAGCGAACCTTAAAAAGGTTTTGTGAATTATGCTTAGGTATTTAGCCAGAAGATATATCTTTTAAAAAAAATTCTTCCCCTTCCTCAATGACAGAACACTTAGAAGTCACTGCAGTAAATCCCAGAGCTTGCTTTTCATTATACAGTATATCCTACCTATTAGATGAGAATTGGACAAAAAATCTTCCAAAGGAAATTGAGGCAAAGGAAAGGAAGAATCTTTTTCTCACAAAGGTAATCTGGCAATTGAAACTAGAAAGGAGTCATAACATGGAAATATTTGTAGTAACCTGTAAACTTGCTGCAATGTATCTTTACTTTCCCCTCCAGAATATCCCAAGGTAAATTGTCATTTTAGCTAATCATCCTTTGAATTTTGTAATTGGAACAGTGCTCTCTTGGTACATAATATGAGTCAGGCTTGTAGGAAGAAGTAGTGGGAAGTATCTTTTTTGGAAATAGATGGAATAATTTTGCAAGGTGGACTAGGTTTCCAGCACTCACAAAGTAGAGGAGGAGGAGAACAGATTTTCCCTACCCTAACAGAGACTTGCTTCTGCTTTTATAGTTTGCCATTTTCTGGGTTTTCCCTTTGGAATTTTTCTGCTCAACTTTAGCACCACAGTCAATTAAAACAAGAAATCAAGTTAGACCTCACAGAAAGCTTTTCTGGTCCTTTTAATTTCTTTTACTGTTTGGAGCTGGTTCAAGCAAGTACATTGCAAAAGCAACGTGGAAAATAAATCTCTTTGAGTTAATGTACGTGTAATTAATACAGAGGGACACAAAGGGAAAGAGGAAAGCTATAAATACACAAAGGTTCTGAAATGCCACATAATGTTATCTTTCAGTGACTAAACAAGGTGCATGAAGGAAAAGTCTCTGCAAGATATAAGACTTGTTTCTTGTGATTTACATTGAGTGCTCTGTCACAAAACAGAGACTCAGGAAACCTCAAAAAATCCTAGGACTCAAAAAGTAAAATTCATGAGCTTTCTTCATCATCTGATCTTACTTGCATTTTCAGTTGGTTATGCAGGATGAATATAGTATTGTTAAGAAAGAAACTTTCACCTTCACTTCAAGAACAAATTACTCCAAATACAATGCCTTTACAGTCTTACCATCAAATTGTTTCATTCGGTTTCTGCAAGATCATTCAAGCTCCACAGATTTTGTTTAAAAAGGCTGGCTTAAAAATGAGTATGAAGATTTTAAAGTGGAATTTCCATTAAGAGCTCTAAAACTTCCTGTTTCCAAGTTAATGTTCTTTAACTAATGTCTGCTTTTTAAAGCAAATGTCATTTGCCCCATACATTTGTCAATGACCATAAAAAATGAGGAGAGGAAAAAGAACAGTTAAAGGACAAACCTGCTACTTCATATTGTTACGAAAAAGCTTTTAAAACTAGCTGAAAATAAGCACTAATGGCCCTAAAAAACATCAGGAATGAAAGCTGATACATTAAGTCCTTCCCAGTGAGTGTCAATATTTGTGTTGTTTTCAGGTCCTAAGTAAGAAACAAAAAAATCAAGCAAACCCTATATTGGCCAAATATTGTTCAAATAGCAGCCTTGGATTTGGTGGAAATCAACATGGTTAGTTTCAAAACCCAGGAGACTGTCTTCATGGTCCCTGCCCATTCAAAAACACCCCAGGTGGGGAAAAATAAAGTATGACACTAGGGAGACCTTCTAGTGTGTTGCCATGGCTATTGTCAGGAGGCAAAACACCACACAGAAAGGCTGATATTATCAAATCTGAACATTTACTTGACAGGCTTTCAAGGTCAGCTCTGAGATCACTTGTGCTCACTCGTACCTGCATAGATAGTTCTCCACACCCAGTTCAGCAAGTTGAGGCTTCCCAAACAGACTGTCATCCTTCATTGCTCCACACACAAGTGTTGCCCCTTTTACTAGAGGCAGAATTTAGAGGTTTTGTAGCCCAAAAGAGAGGTCAGTGACACAAAATCCATGTTCCTACTTTAATGGAATCCAAAGTCTACTCTGCAGACTTCTTCACAGGCAATGTCCCCTTTGACAGCTACCAACTCCATAACTATGTCCCTATCAATCCCACTGCATGATGTATTCCTTCACATCTGGAACAGATGGCAAGCAGTCAAAAGTGCTGCCTTGCAAACCTTCTTCATCCAAAGGAGAATGTAACATACTGCTTCTCAAAGCAAATAACAAAAATCTTACAATGCAGGTTTTTCTTAACAGCCCCACTGAGGAACTCCACACTTGCGCATTAGGAAGCTTGAAAGTGGAGAGAGAGAAGAGCAAATACTTAAGCATGGCCAAGTGACCTGGACAGGCTGGAATTGGGCAGGGAGAACCTAATGAAATTCAACAAGGGCAAGTGTAGAGTACTGTAACTGGAGAAGAACAACCCCATGTATCAGTACAGTTTGGGGGCTGACCTGCTGGAGAGCCACTCTAGGGAAAAGGACCTGGGAGTCCTGGTAGACAACAGGCTGACCATGAGCCAAAACTGTGCCCTAGTGGCCAAGAAGGTCAATGCTATCCTGGCGTGCATTTAAAAATGTGCCAAACAGGTCAATGCATGTTATTCTCCCCCTCTACTCTGTCCTAGTAAGGCCTCACCTGGAGTATTGAGCGCAGTTCTGGGCCCCCCAGCTTGAGAAGGACAAGGAACTAGTGGAGAGAATCCAGCATAGGATCACTAGGGTGATCAGGGGACTGAAGCATCTCCCTTTTATTGGGAAAAGCTGAGAGAACTGAGACAGTTTCACCTGAAGAAAAGAAGACTGAGAGAGGATCTTACTAGTGTTTATAAATATCTACAGGGTGGGTGTCAAGAAGATGGGGTCAGACTCTTTCCAGTAGTACCCAGAGACAGGATGAGGGACAAGAGGCACAAACTGGAACTCAGCAGGTTCACCCTAAACAAAGAAAACTTTACTTGAGGGTAGTAGAGCATTGAAACAGGTTGCCCAGAGAAGTTGTGGAGTCTCCTTCCCTGGAGAATTTCAAGACCCATTTGGATATATCACTATGTCATCTACTCTAGGTCATCCTGCTCTAGCAGGGAGGTTGGACGAGATGATCTTTAGAGGTCCCCTCCAACCCCTACCATTCTCTGATTCTGTGAAGTACTTCAGCTAATGGCAAGAAGCAAAGAGCATCAGTCATTTCTTTTAACATGGTAATCTAAACTTTCTCCTGTTGCACTCACATTGTTCCATATTAAATAATTTATTTAGAAAAAGAAAATAAAACCTGTGAAGAAAAGCTGAAGAGAAAAGTAGTTGCCTCGTGAAGCAACATTAATAATTCATTCCCAGGAAATGGGTGATGTTGCTTGAAAACACCACCCTAAAAATAATCTAGAGGGAAGTAGTCTTTCCAAATGTGGAGTTACATGAATATATTTAAATAACTGCTAGAATTTAATATTATTTCCATCAAATAGTTTTTAAAATATGTCTAGTGCTGTTTCGTATTATCCTGTCTTTCTAATACCCACAGAGGTAAAGGAAGTTGCTATTGGGAGATGTGTGAAGCAGTTGCCCAGCGAACAGTGTCAGTCACTAACAGAAACTGCTAGCAGTAATTTACAGTAATAATGAAGAATATGCTGTAATTGGTGGGCAGTCAGAAAGAGCTCTTCACTATCTCCTACACAGTCCCATCAGTGGATGCACAGGCAGCGTAGCCACAGAGGAAAGTGAAATTCACTGTCTGGTCCATTCACAGGTGATAAGTGTCCCAACACAAGGTGCTGGAGCCAACTGCAATGTAAAGCAATCCCAGGGTATTCCAGCTGACCAAGTGCTAAATCAAGAACACAGAAGTTTAGATATTACTTACAGCACTTTAATACTGCTTGTACTGTACCTGTCTAGACGAGTTCCTGTGTGATCTTCCCTAGGTGTTCCTGCTGCAGCAGGGGAGTTGGACTTGATGATCTTCAGAGGTCCCTTCCAACCCCTATGATTTTATGATTCTATGATTCTATGAGAAAATGTACCTAAGTTTCACTCCTGCCTCTGATATAAATATGATCACATAATTACAAATCTACCTGACTGAAAGAAGGAAATGGCATTTGCACTCATGAGCACTGCTTTATCTATCTGTGCATACAAATAACTGCATGCTAAAAATATGGGGAAAATGTGAAAATAATGTTCATTTTCCAGTGAAGACATGTTCCTCATTGTTGAGGGACTAATTTTTTTTTTTTCCTCTGCAGCATAATACAATTATTGGACCTTGCAAGGTGGCAACACAGTCCCCCTCAGCATAAAATGGTTAGAGGATAAGAAGTCAAAGACAGGAAAAGAGTAACTACTTGAGGCAGAGGACTGTGGGTCGTCCTTTGTGCTGTAGAATGCACTAACTGCATTAATTTTGTTGTACATCTGAAACTTCTAATCTGCAAATAAGGTCAGATCTGCATTTCCCTGGATTTGGAGCACTGTCAAAGAAAAAAATAAAATCCAAGAAGACAGAAAGCCTGCAATTCTGCTAAGAAGTGTTTTTACATTTGGTCTCCATAGTCTGTTCTTCATACTACAGCAAAAATGTTGTCATTATAGGCAACATCTGCATGCCTGGGCAGTCATTCTTGGGTGGCTTCTGCTGCGATCTGCTCTTCCACCAAACAGCTACTGTCTTCTTCACTGCTGCCCTGCACTTCAATAGCCATTCATATCTCTGCAGTCTGGCTGGAAAACACTAGAAACACCATGAGTTAATGCAGGATTATGATTTAACAGTATGTTGTGTCTGATGAAGCTCATGAAGGAGAGGGGTAGAGAGGGCTGTGGCACTACCCTGTGAAACATCTGGGAAGATCTACCGTTTTGGATGCTGCTACTTAGGGTAGGAGGAAGAGGGGTGTCCCCCCTCTGCTATTAGCCACCCCTGCACTTTGCAGAAATGAAGATGATTATTGAACATTAGAACATGAGTCAACAAACATAAGTAGCAAGTAATTGAATATTGTATTGGGAAAATATTGAGATGTCAGATTACTCAGACTGCAATACAATTTCTGTGTTTGACATACCTATCTATTGACATTCAGACTTACTGCCTTTGGCAAGATTAGCATAAAAAAAATGCAAGTATACTTAGCTGCAAAATTAATGTTTCTGTAGCTTTTGTTTTTCTCTCCAGTAAGCTGATCTATTTTCCTTTAAGCTATTAGCAATCAAGACTAACAAACGGCTGTTCCTTAAGTGCCTGAAAAATCTCACCATTATTAACACGCACAGCATTAAAGATTCTTTTGATGCCATTTCTCATTTTGTCTTCAAGTCTACTGAGCAACAAAGGCCACATTAATGAGGCAGCCGTGAAGAAGGAAAGGGTGAGACAGCAAAAATGTGAGTGAGCAAGTGAAAGAAAGAAAGACAGAAAGACACTGGGAAATAAGTCTTAGCTTTGTAAATTGCACCAGTTTATTTGCAGCTGCTTTCACACTCAGATCCAGTATTTACATTGCAGGAGGGGTGAGTAAAATTGCCATGAAGAAAAGGCTATATAGAGATTGTAATCCTTTAAAAATTGCTCTTTGAGTGGGTTTCAAACAGGCCTGTGCAGAGGTCTTAAGCTCCATAGCTCTTAAAAGCCTAAAAATAATCACTCTCATCAACGAGGTGGTTTTTTTTCAGTCAAAGTTGCAACATTTAAATGCCTAAAATTCTTCTCCTTAGGCAATTTCCCAGAGCACTCAAACACTCCTGGTGCAAATTCCAAGTAAAAATGTGATTAGTGTAACAGAATGTGGGAATATGTTTGGACACACACACCCCATCATTCCCTAGGAAAAACATGTGTTCTTCCTTGTCTTTTTGTCCAGTGGTTCTGTGTGTCTTCATATTTGTTTCACTCTTCAGAAGTTAGGACTTAACTAAAGTAATTCAAGGTATTGTTAGGCAGTTGCTTAAGTAACTTGATAAAAAATAACTGAGATATCAGTTTCTAAGCTCACACACAGGAATCTGTATCTTCCCACTGGAGGCTGCTCTGGTTGAGGCTGTCCCCATTGGCATTGCTGCAGATCAAAGGTGTATGTTATCAGAGGATTTTCCACTGAATCCTTAATCTACTTAGCCTATACCTTTAACACTTTAAGTTACTTTTCTTTACTGAGTCTCTGTGTTAAAGGCAACTCAAAAACTAACAACAGACTCTATAAGAATATATGAACTAACTGACATTGCTTAGTATAAATAAGCTACTTAGTCTGCTTGTTGTTACTGTTTCTACAGAATACAACCCATGTTTTAGCTGTGCTAGCTGGAGTTGATATCAGCATATGAGAACTCCCATACCTGGCTGTTTCCATTGCACCACAAATATTAGTAGCAGCCAAAGATAACAGGTTTTCCCCTTTCAATAATGTTTGCAAATGCTTCAGGATTTACTCTGATCAAGTTTAGTCTCTGGTCTGTGGAATGCACTTTTCTTTTTTAAATGATTGAACCAAATTCCGCAGTAATTTCAAAAGTTACCTTTTGTTTATTTCTCTTATGTTTGTAAAATAGCCACCTGCAAGGTCCAGTTGTGTGTTCCTAACACTCTGCAGACACTGAGACTGCTCTCACCAGCCCTCTTTGTTTTGTAGACTATACTGGAAATGAAGAACACAGACAACGTAAAAAATTCGGCAGACGACTTCAAAAATTATAAACAGCAGAATGTGTTTTGTGGCTGTCCAGCAGCTTCTGCCATTTGGGCTTGAACATCAGTGGGATTGCGTTGGATGTACCTTTGATGTTGATTTTTCAGACATACATATTCAAGCAGTTTTACATCTGGAGGGCTTTGCTAGGCAAAACATACTGTCTCTTAATGAGTGGTCCAAAAATTACTTCCAGGCAGAAGCCAGTCTTTAGTGTCTTTTAAAGTCCTGACTTGGCCCCAGTCTTACCCTTATAAGGGGTTCACATCTTACAGATCTGGATAAAGGGCCCAAATTTCCAGAAGAAACTGGTTGTCTAAGGTAAAAATTAATAATATGTTATGAGCTTAAGCCTTGAATAAAGTCTTGAGTTTCTTTTCAGTACTTTGAGTAGTCAGTTACCACCATGAGTTTGCTTTAATCTTCTAATAATTCAGTAGTTTCCTGTCATTATTATGGTTATTGGCTTTTGTTTGCTGACAGCTTGTTTTTACAGTGTTTCCCTCTCAGATGGTCCTCTAGAGAGTAGAAGCTGATTCTGAGCAAGTTACTGGTGACTGTTGTGTGTTCTCTGAAATATATAGCTCCCTTCTGCAAGCCTGTCTCAAGCTCATCCTCGTGGAAAAAATGAAGTAATCAGGAAATACTGTCTTTGAACTGATCAGTCATTGTATTCAATTTTCTTGTTCATTGGTCTCACCATGCCATCAATTTTATACAAAATATACACCCATATGTATTCATACACAGAAGTGAATATACTTCTGGAGGAAGTATTTAAGGAAGCCTGAAGTTTACAATACTTCCTTTTTTTATGCTTAAACTACCAGAGAACATTTACCAAATATATAGTTTATCTAGAATCCAGAATTATAACTAGTCTAAAAAGCTCCAGAGCTGAATATCACATAAATATGGGATTTTTTTTCTAGGTGACTCTGGCACTGACTCCTCACTGGAGTTGCTGAAATGTGAACAGCACAGTCTTTGGAAAAGTTGGAATAGGATACTTGTATTTTTGCAGATTGTGTCTGTCTAGTTGGTTCCAAGAAGCCGAAAATAATCTTTCCTTATTAGCAGAGTCTAGTTAGGAATAAATGCTTAATATGTGAAGCTTTAAGAACTCTGACTTGTTTGGTTTTATTTTTTTGATCACATATTTTGAAAGACTGAAATGTAAGAGAATGGACAGGAGCTGAAAAAGCAAACTTCACACGGGAGATCAGACATAAACTTCTCCCAAGACTCAAGTCATTTGTTTGCAAAAGTACAGGGCAGTACAGAATTTTCCCATGTTGTAGATAGTATTTGTAGGTAATGACACTCCAGTGAGCTGAAGCACCAAAGAAGTGGATCTCTGGAAGTCTGTAGGATGCTGCTGTGAGTGGCAAACTTCATGCCTTGCTCACCTGCTTGTGGTTGGATCATGCCACTCACCACTCTCAAAATCCCTCGTTTCTGCTGGAAAATAACTTTTTTCATTTTTCAAAATGAAGAAGAAAAAAACCCTCATACCCCTAAAAAAGAACAGGACAGGGATCTGTCAGAGCTCCTCTGCTGCAGTTTAAAATTACTTTTTCACTCAGAGAGGAGATAGAGTTGTAAGTTATCAACTCAGCAATAACTTAAAAGGCTTTATCAACTTTGATCTTAAGAATAACATGTTTATGCATCTGTGCTCAGCAACAAAATTCCTGAAGGATTCATGGGTACTGTCATGCACCCTCTCTCAAGGAGCAACTTGTGTTTAAAATCCAAAGCTCACCTTCATTCCTCAATGTCACTGCAACAAGTAAATTTTAATGCATGGAAACACTGCTTGGAAACTCTTTACACAGGTTAGTTGCTGGGAATATGTTCTAATACTAATTTGTAATTTAGAAGACAGACGTTTCCAGCACTATGTGGTAACAGCAATGTCAGCTGTCCTCAGAAGAGTAGGGAGTTTTCTTTTGATCAGCTGTACAAGTTCAGATCACTCTCACATAACATGGTCAGAAGCTTGAGATGTGAAGATATGATTTTATGCTCACTGAGAAAAAGCATGCTCAGCCACCTGTATGCTGCTTTTTTTCTGTATTTTTTTTTATACTACATAAAATCATTAATAAAATAAATATCAATCAGAAAAAAAAAAAAGGAAAAAAAAAAGAGGCATCTCAGAAGATTTAGCAGTTTATCACCAGAATTTACAAGAGGAAGGGGTACGTACCTGAGAAGACATGCAACTGCCCTTTCATAGATAAATCTGCAATGTCCTGCAATCTCCTTATTTCAGAGAAGAACAACCCTGATGTGTTTGTTATCAAGAATCCTTGACTCCATTGCGGTGATTTGTGCCAGTTTTTTCCCAGACAGAAGTCATGCACAGTCATTGTGTCCTAAGGTTGTTAGAAGAGTCTAGATGAGTTAAGTATCAAAGAATTTGTGTTTAACTAATAGATAAGTATCCCAAACGCTGTGTGAAATATTTGTGGATAAATTTGTCCATTAGGTAATTTGGGTTCTAAAAAGCATAACTAAGGCCAAGTTCTCTAGCACTTCCTCCAAATTAGCAGTTCATTTTACATCTGTTGTCCATCTTCTGCCAAGACAAATAGAGTACAAACATGAAAAGGATAAATTTATTTTCTTTTTACAAACGCTTCTTTGAATTAACATTAATTCTGGCTCTTGATTTCTCTTTGCATAAGCATGTGACTTCTTGGAATAAACTTAGTACACCTACTCAGTTTTGAATCTAATAAAGCTAAGAGATATAAATGAAACCTCTTCTAATCTGAGTCTGTCAGCTGACAGGAGATCAAGAAGAGATCAGAGAGACACTTTCCCAGTGTGACATTCAGGATGTATAGTGCTTGTCTCCAACAATTCAAGACATAAGTGATGTACTTAGGCACTCAGGATATCTGTTGTTTGTCTTGAGACATCTAAGAGTTAAACAAGATTTGCTGATGGACTAAAGAGATTGTCTCAGCAACCCACCAAACCATTTTACTCACACCCCCCCCGCCCCCTCTAGCCTTCTACCCCTACCCCCCACGATGTGTACCTGAGAACTGGGGACTTTAGTGTGGGACATGCTGAGATTGGAGACAGAGGAGTTTTGGAGGATTGGAGATGAGCAGAACACCCAGTGATACCCAGGCCTTGAGACTTCATGAAAACCACCGACTTAGCAGGAAAAGATAAAAAGTGCCAGTCTCAAGCTGTCTCCTAGGACAAAACCTCCACTGCAATAAACTAATCCTGTGGTGCCAGTTGTCTCAACCCCCTGTTTTGCAATGGCTGATCTCATTAATCAGACAAACAAAGTCTATCTGCAGACATAGCCCCGGCACCATACACCCCACCCCTTCCTATCTCGGAGGAGCATGGAAAAGACGAGGATTTTCTCACCTGTACAGGGAGAAAAGTGGGGGTGCAGTGGGCAAGAACTGTATAAAAATCTGGGATACTATGGGTGCAGGGAAGCATTTCCCCACCAACAATGTCGCTGGACCGTGGTGATAACTGTTCTCTTGCTTGCTGTCCTCTGTATCTCTGCTTTCTCCTTTCTTTTCTGTCTCTGTTTTCCTCCCTGTCCTATCCGCTCTAGGGACTTTGTTGTGTTACTCCAGTAAAGTTTGTTGTGCGTGTGACATCTGACCTTGTTTGTGTCTTAATTTCACCATTTGGGATCATCTTTAAACCTTTTCACAGGTCCCGCCGGGCAACAAAGGGTGCAGCTGCTGTGCAGCTTATCCCAGGAGAGGGAAGGCAGACTCCAGCTGCACCAGCCTCCCACTGCGTTGAGGAGTGTTAGAAAGCAAGGGGGTTCTGCCCCATCTCTCGTAAGACCGCACGCCAGCCCCGGTGCCTCTTTGTGCACCCAATGTTGTGTTCTCTTTGTTTTGTCCTGGCAAGATAATAAAAAAATTGCCACGTACCCAAATACCGAATTGTGACACCCAGTTTCCAACAGATCACACTATTGGTAAATATATTGTGGATTTTAATTAATAGCACATTTCTCCACATTTTCTAAGTGCCCTTACGATACTGTTCTCTCACTTTGGAAGCTGGAGAAAGAATATTGAGCTTTCCATGGAAAACATAGTGCAAGGAAACATTTATAACTGGAGTTTAGCAACACCTGACAGCAGACAGCAGCAATTCCAGATGATCCAGCATGCAACATGTCTTGGTCTGACTTGGTTTACTTGATTTTACACCGAAGGAACTCCATTGGGGGAACTTATTCAACACTAGTACAAGAGAGATAAGAAGCCTGTATTAATGGAGCTTAGTCAAACATCAAGAGCAACAAGACTTCTGTATTTAGAGTGCAGCTAAATTGTTTTCATAATGAATTCTATTAATTGAATAAAATTGTATATCTAGCCAGGATTTTATTAGTGTCATATTTGCAACTATCATCCAATTTAGTAATCATCAACCAATGTAGAAATGCAGTATTTTCTGTATTTTGAGAGCCAGGTTGTAGATGAGCAAACTCAAAGAAGCCAGATTTTTTTTTTTTTGAGTGACAAAGCTGATACAAACATTAGTAGGCTGACTCAGTCACCTTCTTTTTTCCCAGACAAAGCTAATGGATTCAGTTTTTACATATATAGACGTTGACTATGCACCCATAGTATGGTTTATATTCTGTGAAAAGCAGTCACATCAATTTTTTTCTGTGTTTGCTCACCATTAACAAAAATCTACCACCGTAGCTGTGAGCTACATTGTTATTCTCAGCAGAAATGTCATAACATTAGGTAGCATAGACTGTGAGTAGTAGTTTCTCCAAAGTCATTATTCAGGAAATCTTTTTCTCTTTGCTTTGCTGTGGGGTTTGGTTAGCAGTCTCTGAAACATACATTCTGCTTCTCATAATAAATGTTTCTCTCTCCAGAGCTGCAACAGTCATGCTTTCAACAGGCACTAAATGAATACCTCAAAACATTTTAAAATTAATAAATCTTCCAAAATCATTATCTATTGACCTGAAAGTCTGGGAAAACAACTTACAAGCCATTCCTCCACCTGCTGTCACTGTAACATCATGTGAAAACACCTTCAGATGGAAGGCAGAGCCTTCCTGAAGGACTCTGGCAATCTTCCTACATGGTGCAGGAGAGAAATAGTCAGATACGTAAGTGATTAATGAGATGAAACTAAATAAGGGAGAAAAGGGAAGAAAAGGTTCTTGAAAGTAATTTTTGCTATTTGAAAATAAAAACAAAAGGTCTAACAAGCACAAAAGTAGTGCCTAGGATGACTGAGTGGAAAGAAAACCCAGCCAGTCTGTGAGGAGTGGAAGGAAAGGTCTGAGTATGCTAAGAGATTATACTTTGCCCATTACTGTTCAAGCTGATAATACAAAGGACTCCTGCTGCTCACCAGAGCTCCCATTCACCTCACTATCTTATTTTCCATATTTCCGGACCAAGAAGAATAAAGATTTCTAAAGACAGACAGAAGAAAGGCTAACAAGATCATAGGACAATCAGTGACAGGTTAATCATTAGTTTGCAAGATAGGACTTAAAGAAACAAAGAGCAGCAATTAGTGTAGAATGACAAATCCTTCTGTATCAGCTGCTCTGCTTAATGAATTTGCAATCAGAAATCAAGTTTTTTAATTTATTCAGGCTATGAGGGTAAGAGAATTCTGTACCTGTCAAGAAAGTAAAAGATCAGAAAGTCTACGGAGTAAACTTTATCTTGCAGTGTTATGCTGCTTCTAGTTGTGACATGTAATGTATTGACCAGTGTGCCCAGGTGGCCAAGAAAGCCAATGGCATCCTGGCTTGTATTAGAAACAGTGTGACCAGCAGAAGCCCAGAGGTGATTGTCCCCCTGTACTCAGCACTGGTGAGGCCACAACTGGAGTATTGCATCCAGTTTTGGGCACCTCAATTCAAGAGAGATATTGAGGTGCTGGAACGAGTACAGAGGAGAGCAATGAAGCTGGTGAAGGGCCTAGAGAAAATATCTTATGAAGAATGCTTGAAGGACCTGGGAATGTTTAGTTTTAGGAAGAGAAGGCTGAGGGGAGACCTCATCAGTCTCTACAACTACCTGAAAGGCCATTGTAGAGAGGTTGGTGCTGGTCTCTCCTCACAGGTAATTAGCAACAGACAAGAGGCAATGGCTTCAAGCTGCAAAAGGGGAGGTTTAGACTGGACATTAGGAAAATTTTTTTCACAGAAAGAGTGGTTAGACACTGGAATAGGCTGCCCATGTAGTTGGTTGAGTCACCATCCCTAGATGTGTTTAAGGGTTGTTTGGATGTGGTGTTGGCGGATATGGTTTAGGGGAGAACTTGGTAGAGTAGGGATGGTGGTTGGACTCGGTGATCCCAAGGGTCTTTTCCAATCTGAATAGTTCTATGATTCTATGATTCTATGACATCCAGCAAATTGGGAAGTAAAGAAAACTAACCTAATTTAAAGTATAATGATTTTATAACAAGAAAAGTCAGAAAACAATCCCAGTATACACAGTATACAAAATGAATAAAGTAGATTTATTTATTTACCTCTTCATCATTCAGTTATTAATTTATTTGACCAGAAGACATTATTATTGCTTTAGGAACTAAACAAAAGTTTAGTTGAAACAAAGCACTGTGGCAACAATGTTTTAATTTAAATGTAAGGCAACATGAGCATCCTTCTGTCAGAGACATATAAAGGGTTTCCATTATGGTTTTATGTATATGCATGTATATACAACTACACTTTAAAAGTGGTTGGGGTGTATGAACAAGTTCCAGGGGAAAAACAAACAACAACAACAACAAAAAGGTCCACTAATTTAATGTCAACAGAAATAAAATATAGTGGATCATATTACTGGTACAGAAACTGATCATCTGGGGAAGGGGCTCTACACTTGGATATCATGAAAGATGTTTCTGTTGCATTCATTGCTTGAACTGTTTGTCAGAGGTAGTCTTTCTGAAGAAACAAGTCTTGAGAAAGAATTTTAAGATTAAGAGGTAAAAGACTCAACAAGGATGTTCTGGGAAGAGAAGTCAGGGTGGAAATCAGCAGCTAGGACTAATAATAAACTGAAAAAAATATCACATTTTAAAGCACTGATAACCCAGCTATCTCACAAACAATGAGTGCTGCCTGTGGCCTGTGTTAACAAATTTCCTCCAGAGAAAGAGGTAAACGAAAACTTTTTTTCCATTTCTAAAAGTGGAAAAAAGAGATGGCTACAGTAATTGTAAATACTGAGCTTGTTTAGAGTTCTTGATCCCTCTCCAATTGATTAAAAAAAATAATAATAATTGTGATATAACATGATTTTTTGGTACTTTGAAGTTCTGTTTTTTAAAAATATTTTTCTGGATTTTTGTAACAAGATGCAATTGAAGATTGTTTAGAAAGGATTTATTTTCAAATTTTGAAAGTATTCTTTAAATTATGTGTAAATTTTCCAAAGTTAAGTAAATCTGGAAGGCAGAAATTGAAAAGCAAACACTTTCATGATTTTTCTGTTGTTTGTTTCTTTCTGTAGGAAAATGGAAAGAAACTACAGATATACTGAAGCAATAGAGTTCTTTGTTAAATGTTGAAGTGGAGGAACTATTCTTACAGGTTTTTTGTTACTGTGATGTAGTGAATATTCTTTACAAATAAAAATCTTCCGCCCTTTAAATCAATTGGTATATGTGCCTTTTTATTTTGTCACACAGGAAGAGTATAAATTTCCATTAAAAATTTGTATAAAGTTACTAGAGACATAAAAAGTTAATAAGCCCAGTTATATGACTTCCACATTTACAGATTTGTATTATTCTTACAGTTCTCATTGCATTAGAGAACAATCTTTCTAGTGGATAATTTCACATCCATATGTGTCTCGTCAGAGATTTTTTTTCATTTATTAAGTAAAATACCAACATTATAGTTCAAAGTAGTACACTTAAAATATTATGGACCTGTAATTTGTATGAAATATTTAGCAAATGCTTTCTCCAAGTTTTATGTATATTATTAATAATTCTTATTTTTCAAAACATTGCAAAATAATACTGTTAATTTTGGTAGGTATAGTTATGACATTCTTTCAGAATTAACTAAAAAGACACCTTTAAGTCTCTTTTGATATTAACACAGACCTTTTCAAAATCTTATATTAAAAATGTGATAAGGTTAGTAAAGGATCTGAAAATACATCTTCCGCTTACTCAGAATATACCCTCCAGAAGGATCTTACTCACAGAAAATACAAATAAGTATTTAATATCATTTTCTTTGGCCTAGAAAATTAATAGAGAATATGTATGTCTCTCAGAAATAAGGGAAGTGATGTTTCAGAAATAGTCACAAGCAAATGCCCCATGCAATAGGTTTTTGAGCTGGTAAGATCCGTACTTCAGCAACAAATCTACCAAACAGGCTGCCCTCCAAGCTGCCAGGTTGGAGACAGATTTGCTAACATTTATGAAATCTGATAAGGTAGGAACAAATGTCAAATAATCAAGGGGTTTTATTTTTCAAGTTTTCCAATACACTATCATAGTAATGGACTATACTTTATATCCACCATGAAAAGAATTGTTAAGTAATTTCCACTACATATTTACTTTTATAGGCTTTAGGAATGAGCTCTGTGTTTAACTTCCTCCTTATGCACCCTCCATTACCAAAGCAGAGCATATTTTCACTTGCAAACAGAATCATTTTTACAGAGAGACAAATGTACCATATTAAACTCTCATTTCTCTAGCACTGTTATCTGCTGCAGAACTGAATACTTCTAGCGCATAAATGTAAAAATAAGGCTAAACTCTAACATTAATAATAATAAATAAATCTATGTGAAAGTTAGTGTTTGCTTCAAAGATGGGAAGTAATATCCTAGCTCTAATGAAGCCAGCAGAACATAACGGAGTAACACACCACTCTGGGAAAAAAAGATTTTGGCAATATAAGGAAATGGAAATAGCCAGAACAGACCAGGTTGTCCTTGTAACACTTCCACATGGAAAAAGGAGGACTACAATAAAACACAGTGAGAAACAGCCCTTTGCGATTTCTAAGTAGATTTCTGCAAATCCTAGACAATATAGAGGTCGTGCATAATATAGAAATTTCAAAAGCATCCTGAACAGTAGGAGGCTCATTATTCTTTAGCAACAATTGCGCCACTGCAGCTTAGACTGCTGATTTCTGAGGGCAATTTTAAGCTTTGTAATTTAAGAAAAATATGAAAAATTACACAGAACTGAAAGGCCAAGAAATAATTTCACACAAGGCAAAAGCATGGGAGGAAAGAGGAGAGGAGGTAGATCTGCATGACTATATAAACCACCCAGGAGGGAACTTCATCACAGCCTAGCATCTCCTCCAAGATAGGAGAGAGAAGAATAATTATTCCCAGGTGAAAAAGGCAGGAGAAGGAGTCATGGCTGGACACAACGTAATTTAATATGCAAAAGACAAACTACATGAGATTAAAAACATTGTAGAGAGATTCATAATCCTATATAGTACTGTGTGAGAGCTTATCAGGATGCATAATTTAAATTATTTTTCCTGGCTTTTCTATCCATGAACTGATTTAATTCTGCTCGTCAGGACCTTGAGGACACTATCAGCCCCCATGAGTGCTGCCCAGCCTCCTCAGAGGTCTCCCCTGGCTCTGCCCCCCACTGCCATCGATGAAGTTTTGACACTGACATCCATACCTAGGATTTCACACCAGGTTTCAGTATTCTAGAGATAACCAAAAGAAGAAAATGTCCACAGAGTTGAATGCACATCCCCACATCCCTGCACCCCAAAAAACTACTGCTTCTCCCACACTGCTTTTGGGAGCTCCTACATGTTCATGCAAACAGGTCTCCCCTGGTTCCTGTTATAAAGCCATCATATCTATTCAAGGAAGATGAAAAGTAGTCCAAGGAAACTACATCTGCTGGCAGGGTCCTGATCTTGAAGGAAATTACAAGGTCTCTCTCACTTGCCAAAATGAAGATCACTCCTGAGCCATCTAGCTTCTATTTGAGACCCACATTTGCTATAATCATGAAAAATCTGTGCTTATGATGTAGAGAACATTGTTGCAGCAATATTAGTTCACTAAGGCAACTGATTATATACTCTCTCTTTTTACGTTTAATGTCATATTTTCCTTTTTTTCCAATTCTACAGAAGTCATTTAGAGGCAATTCCTCAGCATTGTAAGAAATCCAAGTTATCAGGTGACTTCACATCCCTCACCATTAGAAAGGCTCACTCTGGTTTGAAAAAAACACCCCTGAAGGGAAAAATTATGCCAGTGTAAAATTTGTCCAAGTGCCATCAGGATCAGGCTGCATATACTTTCCCACCCAGAAATTAGAACAGGGAAACTATCCTCAGTGGACCTTACCATTTACTGTTTTTCAGGAGCAATACTGCTTCTGGGATCTCTGAAACACCAAAATGAAATCATGTGCATCTCAAAGTGACATAGGCATCTTGTCACACAAACAAGCAGTAGCTGGAGGCATCACATGCATTTGTCACAAAAAGCTGAAGTAGGATGCAAAATAAGCTTCATGACAAATTATCAACCAGAAAATGGTAACAAAATATTTTCTATTGGGAAAATTTTAATTAGGGATAAAAAGTATGGAAATACAGTCATAAACCCTGGAATTAATCATGCTAAAATTAAACATTTTCACTTTTTTGTTCAAAATAACTATAATTATTTTCTCTATTTCTTTCAAGATAAAATCTCCAAAGCTTATTCCTCATGATTTTTGGCTGGAAAAATTATATAGACAGACTTATGATCAGGAATTTTTGGTATTGTTACTCCATCTGGATCAGAATTAAGGCAGCAATACATTTTTTTCAATGTTTAATTATTTCCTAGATGAAGCCCAAAAGTAGAGAATTGTATTAAAAAGTTCTGTTTATGAAGCTCATCAAATTTCATTAATATTATTTTAGGTCAGTAATGAAAGCCATTCCCATTTTATCTGAGTCATATCAGCCAAAGCTCTCTACAAATAAGTAGGTCATTTTGAATTAAAAGAGACTCTGGGAACAGTTTATGTACTGATAGGACCCAGAAGGGAAAGTAAAATCACAAGTGTATGTTTCTTATATATGTCTGTAATTACAGAAGACCACTTTCATCCCTAGTACTATTATTAAGTCATATTAAGGAAATACTCTCTAGCACAGCTGGACACTGTCGTTATTGGGTCAAGGGTTATTCATGAGAAAATGTGTGTACCTGTGTTTACATCTATTTGTACAATAAATAATGGGATCGATTTTTCTAGAGTCTTGCAGCTAAGTTACGATGGTCAGCCCCTCAGGAATTGATAAATAGCCTAATTAGGGCTGCCTAGCAGCTTTTTTGTAGCAAACCAAGAAAACATATGATCAAACATTGCTTTTTACATAGGGTTTATGGAGGACAAGCAGCAGTGACGATCCCTGAATGGGGCACCATGCTTCTTCCCGTTTCTTCCCTGTTTCTCTCATCCTCACTCACACCCCACCTATTGTCCTTAAGGCAGATACCTGCCACCCACTCCTTTCAGATTCCTAAACTTCTTCCTGGCTTTCCCTCCATTTTTTCATTACTCTGAATGTTAGCTTCTTCCTCCCTACAGCCTGGGTTGGCTACTGGGTACCCTACATGCATAAAGAGTATTTTCTTAGCAGCTGTACCAGCCAGAAGGCAGACAATCATAGAATCATAGAATGGTTTGGGTTGGAAGGGACATTAAAGACCATCTAGTTCTAACCCCCTGACATGGGCAGGGACACCTTCCACTGGACCAGGTTGCTCAAAGCCCCAGGCAACCCAGCCTTGAACACTGTCAGGGCAGGAAAACTTGTGCTCAGATTTGAACGCCTGAGCTAGATCAGGTCTCTCCCTCCAGAGAGCTGGACTGTAGCCTGGTCAGTCAAGACAGAGTGCCAGGAGTGTGTGTCCCACATGAAGAGTCGGAACAAATGGTCATGGTCAGTGATGTACAAAGGGAGGTGATGTGAGCAGGGCTGCTAATGGTGGGGGCTAATTTATGGCTTTCATTCACAGTCTTTGTAGTGGACGGAAATTGTTGAAACTTCCCATTTTCTTATCACGTATTTGACTTATATATCAGCCTAAGGAACAGAGATATCTGTGAGCAATTTCGCACATATTTTTCCAGCTTACATGGGAGCTCTGCAGAGAAGTAGAGAGAACAAATTTATTTAGTGTGATATTCCCCACTACAGCTCTCTATTCTCTTACCTCATTTCTATGGCAATCTTCCCCTCAAAGATACAATTAATTGATTCATCTCTAACAAATCCACAAGGTGACCTGTAGCTACAGGACAGCTTAGTTACCTGACAGTGGATGCTATCTGAAAAATAAGATTCCTTTTGAGAACCTGGGGGTGAGATGAGGAAACCAAAAAATTAATGATTAACACACTCATGGACAACAGAAGCTTACAATTAGAGTTCTATGTGCTATAAATACTCACTTGTTTGAAAAGTTTCTTTTCAATTTTACTTAGCCTGAACTGTATTGAAAGTATGCTGACCTGTTTGCTGGTGCTTTGGTTCACATACTAAGTCCCATGATGAGTCTCACTCTTCAGGCTAAACACTTTCTCATGTCTTGTTTCTTATTTTACTAGCTGGATTCCCACACCCAGAAGTGCATGACTTACAAGTAATTAATGGCACTTTAAATAATCAGAAGCCACTTCCTGCACCTTCTATTCTGTACAAGGTCTCTAAAAATAATTTAAAATATATTTTTTATGGCAAAGAAGGTAAAAGACTTGCACTTTGACTTTTGAGATCTGAGGCTTTTTATCCTCAGTTTTGAGCACTCAAAAGGTGTCCTCCTAGTAAATAGAAGCTGTGATGCTCACCTAATATGAATATTCAAGAGCTAAATTGCAAAATCTGAAGTTAAATCACCAGAAAAAAATCTAACTCTAGGTGGCATTACGGTTTGCTCTAATCTTCCTCAACATCTTTCTTAGTTCAACACACCACGTCATTTGCAGCTGGTTAAGGCCCCAGCTACAACTCTTGTGTTCAACAGGTCTGATACCTTTAACTGCATGCACTGCCATGGAAAACTGCACAGTAACTGTGAGAAGAAAGGCTCCTCTCACCTGCTACAGCAGTGGTGATGCCAGGGAAAAAGCAGCACAGTTTCAAAGTCAGCAAATGATCCTGATCCTAGATGCCAGGATCACTTTGGTACTCATCAGTGAGTCAGGCAGCCCAGCGAGGCTTCTATATCTACTCTCAGAGTTGCCTGAGCATCCACTTTGCTTATCACGGCAGCTGCCATGCCCTCCTTCACTGCATGCCTACCCCCCTCTGCTGGAGCCTGTCTGCCTACTGTGTGTTCAGGAGTTCTCCTGAAAGCCTGGGTGCCTTAAAAGCCAGAGGTTTGACAGTCAGCCCAGATACACCTAAATGGCTTTGTGCATCTGGCATTTAGGTGACAGTGCAAGTGTTAATATGACTGAATTTGGAAGAATATCAAGAGGATCAACTAGAAAATTATTGACATACAAAAACATTTTACTTCTAGTGATGAAAAATTAATTTTAAAAGACTTAATCATCAATGTGTCCTGGCTTCCTGCTAATCTAGGTTGTACCATTAGGATTTGCTGTAAACAGCTGCCAACTTTTCCATCAGTAACTTCCTGCTGCCCTTATTGGTAGCACAGCCATAATCAAATACTAACACCCTAGACACCAGTGCAAAACGAAAGTTCAGAGTTGCATAGGAATTTCCCCTAGAGTCTTCCAAGAAGGAAGCTGAGAGGCCATATTTGCCCAGGATCAAGCAAGGAGTCTATTAAAGTAGTTGAGATGTCATGAATCCCTCTGCTAATGATGTCTAAGTTAACAGTCTGCAGCTTCATACTGCTGTCACGTCAGCCTCACTGGAAGCCCCACTAGCAAAAAGCAAAACCCAGAATTCTTATATATCTTGAGGAGTAGACCAGAAAAGACAAGGAGAGGAGAGGTCTAGAAAAGTCTCCATCCATCCTGCAGAAAAGCTTCCTTCAGAAAACTAACAGAATAAAAATGTTTATTCACTATTTAAGCCTTCACAGCAAAAATTGGTTCTGGCCAAAGTAAATTAACAGTAAATTATTAGAAGTAATTTAGATCAATTGCTAACAGCATTGGCTCAGATGACTATTTAAACTCACCTGAAATTTATCCACTTGTACTGTGAGGCTGAATTAATCTTATGCTTTCCAAGTGCCACTGTGTGTTTAATTTGAATCAGGTATTACACAGAATTCATGTGTCTGCACTTGGATATTTTTTTGGTTGGTTTCTCAGCATGTAAGTCATGGTTTGCTGGCTGCTAAATCTCCTCAGTGAAACAAAAGTCAGCTGGGAGATGGAACAGCCCATTGCTTTTAGGTCACTCCGAAGGATAAACAGAAGACAGCTGTCAGAGAGGCTGCTGCTCAGTTTATTAGTAGGAAGGGCCATTAGACCTTCTTGCTCCTTTCCATCTGTATTACCAGTCTTCATTTGAGGACTTAAGAAAACACAGAATCTGCCATGTAACTTATTTCAGTGATTTCTCATGTCTTCTAATGAAAACAGGCTCGACTTTCACTTCTTGCAATCCATCCTAGGCTCAACACAGGTCACAAGGAACCCCTTCAAGGAAGATGTACCACACCATATATGATTTGTGATACACAGCTGTAAAAGCATTTTAATACAGTTTAGCATCATTAGAAATTGTTCTCTGAAATAATACGTTTTCAAAAAAAATCAGCAAACCAAACAAAAAAATCCTTAGGCTTTCTGGAATTGTAGGACGTTTTGATAGGAAAATAAAACTGTCTGAACAGAAGGAGAGGACAAAGCAAACTTGATTTACAGCTGCAAAATATTTTCACTGCAACTTGTAATTCTGTGGTAGGTATTGTCAGTGTTTAGAAAGATCATTAGAGTAAGTATGAAAACAGGTCTCAGGGTTTGGGGGAATTTTTAAAACAGTGTGCCAATTTTGCACCAACTCTCTGGAACAGCCATTAACAGAATATATTCTATACAATCCATAAGTGATTCTAAACAATATAATTCTTGGTTGTTAAGCTTAGCAAATAGAGATCTGAACTGAAAAAGATGTGCTCTGACTCCTTTATATTAATGAGTCAGTGCTTGCAGTTACTTATGGATATGAAAATTCAGGTCAGTTTGAAAAGCACCAAGATAAATCTCTGGTGAAACTCTGCATAGGGCAGAGCCACTAACAGTAGTCAGGTGATGGGTGGTGATCAAAAGCTTTCTCGTTCTGGGTAATTACAGTAGATGGAGAGATCAGCTGTAGTAATGTTATTGGATTCTGAAATACTTGTTTAGTATACAATTTTCATTTCCCCCCCTCATTGCAGTATCCTTGTTGCAAAAATCCAAGGATTTTTAATTGCCTTAGATCTGCGTTCTCGCATCTGATTCCCTCCCATCATTGCAATGGATTATGCCTCTTCTATGAATATTCTGTATTATTAATGATATGTTTTGGCTCATGAGACCTGACTGTGACATTGTACATGTCCTGTGCGCTGGCAGTGCAGTGAGATGGTGGTGTGGGAAGAGAAGCTTGCAGCCTTACAAAATGAGACTGTCAGAATCATACATTGCCCTGTGTCTCTGGAGACTGGCATTTCTGGCTGTTGGCATGAAAAGATGTTTGTTTCTTATTCAAATGGCTGCCTACATTACCTCCCTGAGCACATACAAGGAAGTTCTCTCCCTCACTTCACTAAATGTACTGTTGGAAAACAAAAGGATTTTATGTTTTAATTTTGAAAGGCCCCCAGAGTAGATGAGCAGGTTTTGCTTGAGAACAGTGCCAGTAAGTCACTGTGTACAGCGTACAAGACTCCCAAGTCCCCCTGCTTTTCTCATCATCATTGACATGTAACTACTAACAAGCAGCACAATTGTGTACTGGGACTTTACACCTGTAGCAAGCACTGGGGTTTACCAAACACATTCACCTGTGCTGGCCTGTGGCAGCAGGCCTGGCCCTGAAATCCTTCTTATCCTCCAGAGGCTTTTCTAATAGAGGCAACCAGTTCCTATCAAGCCAGAACTTTCTCCTCTCCTCTTTCCTTGCATAGAGGCAGCTGACTGGATGAGTAAGGCATCACTCATCTGCATGTTGTGTTAAGCAATTCCTCCCTGAGTTGGTAAGTTGTTGGATTGTTTGTTTGTTTGTTTTTTCCTCTAGCTGTATCTTTTATCCTACTCCATATCTGTCTTGCTGAAAATGAGTAGTTGGGTTATATCTCAAGACACAGGCATAGTCTGTTATGTGTAAGGTTGAGACCTGGTTAGTCCAACTCCTTTCAAAACCAAGACAGCAAGTAGGCTCTGTTCATCCTTCTTTCAAGAGAAAATAGAAAGAAAATAGAAGCAGGATTTGACAACAGGTTTTTCTTTTGTTATTCAAGAAACAGTAGTATGGTGAAAAAATATTAAAATCTTGTCTCTGGGAGCTCAATCCAAGCTTAACTGTCTCTCCAAATCCTAACTTGTGACTTTCACATTTGTGGCAAACAAAACTGAGCAAAGTGTTATTGCTGGTACCAGGACATAGAAGAACACTTTTTGTGATCCTTCCACAGCCAACCAGGTTGCAGATCAGGTTTACAAGTGAGACAGTTTTGATGTGTGGCTGTAACTAGATTCTAATGGATACAAGTCGCTGCACTGGTATTTATGTGTTTACTCATCACCATCATCTGCTCAGAGCAGCTGCAAAAACAAGAGCATCCAAACCCAAGATAATGATCCATCACCATTGTAGAAAGGAACCTCCCTCCTTTTTGCCTCTGAAGAGGTAACAGAGCTTAAATTTCATTGTTGCCTAAATCTGACTTACAGTGGTAACAAAGGTGGGACAGAGATTTGCAACTAGGACTTTTTTTATTAAATTATGGAGCCAGAGCCTAAACTTGGACTTTTTTCTCAATGCCGTGGTTCCCATATGAAGCAAAAAGCAGGAACTACTTTCTTGACGTTTCTGACACATGTAATACTAGGTGAATAAAAGCTAAAAACAACTGTTATAAGTTTCATATCCAACATATTTATTGGCTCAAGGAATATCGTACTGTGGTAGGAAGTGCAAATTACAGAAAGAAACAGTAATGTGAGGTACTGTAACAAGGATTAATACAAAACTGTACCAGTCTATATATGAATGTCGGGTATTCACAGAAAAAAATACAGGAGAAAAATTAAAAAAACAATCCTATATGCCATTCCTTGAGTTTTTCAGTAAGGTACTGCAGTACAGACTGCTGTGCTATCCAGCAAACTGCCTATTCCAAATCTCTGATTTAACATGTTTTTTCAAGTAAGGGCCATGAAGATTAGAGGGCTGGAGATCCTCTCCTATGAAGACAGACTGAAAGAGTTGGGCCATTCAGCCTGGAGAAGAGAAGATTTTGAGGAGACCTTACAGCAGCCTTCCAGTACCTAGGAAAGCCAGGGAGGAACTTTTTACAAGGGCATGTAACAGCAGGATGAGGGGTAATGGCTTTAAACGGAAAGAGGATAGATCTAGGTTAGACATTAGGAATAAATTCTTCAGTGTGAGGGTGGTGATACACTGGCACACGTTGCCCAGGAAAGTTGTGGATGCCCCATTCCTGGCAGTGTTCAAGGCCAGGTTGGATGAGGCTTTGAACAACCTCGTCTAGTGGGACGTGTCCCTGCCCATGCAGGGGGATTGGAACTAGATCATCTTTAAGGTCACTTCCAACCCAGAACATTCTATAGTTCTATTTGGTGATTCTGTATCTTGGAGAGATGTTCCTTCTCTACCTACAGGAAAAGAAAATTAACAAGCATTAAAACTTTCCTAAATATTATTCATTTTGGAAAATAAATTTTAAAAGAAGCAACCAAAAGAATCCAAATTCCCCACATAAACAAGAGAAAAGCTCTGGTTTTCTCAGCTGCTCTACTCGGGATGGCATTTCATCAGGCAGAAAGCAGACACAGCACAGGTAGTCTCACTGCCCTGGTGGGCTCCTGACTGAGCTTCAGTCCTCCCACCACCTCACAGGAATTCAAGCTGCAGATGTGTCTCCCTCCCTGGCTCTCCACAGGCTGTGCAGACATATTGGTGAACTGCCATCAAGCCACAGTCCTTGTGTCTGTCTGGAAGTGATGGTGGCACATTCCTGGGGACACAGTTAAATATGCCCTGCACCCCTGCATTGCAAATTTAACTGTGCTCCATGGTGGAGCCCCAGGCACCCTGCCTCAGGTCTGCTCCTAAAACCCTCCATGAGACTAGGATAGAGAGTCTTTGATGCCAGGCATACTAAAAGTAAGAAAGGAAGCTTCAAAATTCAGTAAATATAACATGTTTACTCTGAGATTTTAATTCTCCTAATTTCATCATTCTTCAGTGTTATCTCAGTTAAAGCTTGTGTTAATTTACCAATCAATTAAAATATTAAAAGAACTTATCATGGAAAATATTTTAGAATTTAACTGAGAGTCTAAAGCAATTCTAATTTAAGGAGATATTTTCTAAATACATACTAGTAATTGGAACAAAATTGTCTGAAATTAAGATTACATTGGATGTTTTTTTCAAGTCTGACTTATTTTAAGAACAATTACTTTTAATTTTTATTATAATTATGCAAGTCCTCTGTAGCTATCAAGTTCAGTCAAAACAATCTCTAAGTGAGCACTATTTAAAGAAGAAATTTATATTATATTATATATTTATTTATAGTTATATTAGCTTGCAAATCTAATTTGCAGTCTTTTTTAGAAAACCCACAATTCAGAGTCTTATCCTACCTGAGGGTTAATTAATATTAGACTCTTCATTACTTCAGTTCACCTGACACAACAACAGTGGCTTGAACAGGTTGCTAGTTTTTATAGCTCAAGTTCTGCTCATTTATCCCACTCCCCATGGCTATTGCCCTTATACAAGAGCAGTGACTCCTGCAGAAACATAATTAGTAATTAATTAACAATCAAGACAACCTTCAACTATATCTGATTTTAAAGATATTTTCTCACAACTCGCTCTATGTAATCTGTGTCACTGGTTGAGCCAGCCAAAGGGAGACACCATTGATTTGTACTACATTTTGTCCTCCCCTCAGTATAAAAGTATATAGAAGAGGTAAGTGACTGGCATCCACAGCATTTCTCTAACAATCTTGTTAATATCAGCAGCACTCTTACTGACACTTCATAAATGTTTTTACAGTTTCACAGCAAAGGTTTCCTAGGGGATGGCAAAACAGTTTTCAAAGGTGAACTGAAAACTTTTCACTACTCAGCCTCAGTGTCTGTGAGACAAAAAAAACTAGGAGTAACAAGAGTCCTTTATCTGTAGCCATTGCAGACCAATATTGGTTCCAAAGGCTACTGCTGTATTAGTAATTTCATTAGAGAAACAGAAATAGTCTTTTCCTGGTTACAGTAGTATCTCAAGACAGCAGAGTACGTGCCCCCTTACCATCAAGGAGCCACATGAAGACACAGCTGCTCCGAGCAGGATTAGCTTAGCTCTAGTGCTCACTGAGCAAGTGTGAGTCTTTTCAATCATTACCAGTGGTCCCAGGACTTTGATTATTATTCTTAAGTAGAGCCAGAACTAGCCAGACAGTCAAAACAAGAACTTTGCTCCATATGATTTATTCATGTGTTCATATACGTATCATGAAACCATACAAAAACCCTGGGATGTCTAGCTAATGGTTGGGTTGCATCAGAAAATATCATATCTGGCTTCCTGGTGGAGGTAATGTTAGCAATACAACAGGAGCACTTGAGGACTCTTTGTAACATGCAGCTATTGCTTTACCTGTTACTTTAATTTGTGTCATTTTTCTGATATCTTCCAGCAGGTCAAAGCCATACAGGAGAGGGTGCACAAGGCTTGCAGACTTCAAAATATTTTTTAAAAATACCACAGAATTATTTCCTGTACTCATAACAGTAAAAAAACCCACCCCAAAAAAACCCAAAAAACCCCCAACAAATTAAAAATGCAAGGCATTAAGTATTGAAACCCAGCTGACTTCCACAAGCAGTGTGACTAATTGCTGCTCTCTGGCATTTTTGCACTGCTGAGTTAAGGGAATACAAGAGGTGACCTTCCTCCTGCTTCACTCCAAGAGCCTTGCAGAGTGGCAGTATGCCTGTTTGGGTACAGCAGGCACTGTGAACACAAGGAGCAGTGATGCTGGGACCTCTGAGATCACCTAACCAGAATGTGACCAACTAACTAATAGACCATTGCTCTGCTGCTGGTGGGGTATTGGTGTTCCTGGTAACATTTGCTCTCCAGGTTTATCTGGCTGCAGCAAGTCTCTGTTTAAGGTCATCTGTTTCACAGTCTCTACCTCATTTAAGTTCTCTGGGGTTTGCTTTTGACTCCTTAGACAGGCTTCTCTCCCATTACCAGGCTCCTGTGTTACAGCACTGCTTTCTTCAGAGCTGCCCTGCTCTGACCTTCTGGTTACAGGCCTGGGAACGTGGACCTTTTGGCATGGACTGTGGCTGTATGTCCCCACAGCTGCACTGACTGCTGGAGCTCCAAGCAGTGCCCTGCTCAGAGCAGGGAAGCAGTAATCTCCTTTCAAGCACTCAACTGCTCTCTGTGCTCTCTGCTCTATGTCCATTATCTACCCACACTCACCACTCGTGAATTTCTCATTTTAACTACAAAACTCAAGTGTAATTCTTTATCCCACTCACTTGTTAAATGTGGTATTTCTTAACCAGACCATTTTAGGCACCAACAGCTTCACAGATTTGAGAATTTAGGATGAAACACAGGTAAGAACATATTGGTCATTCACAGCGAATAACCAAGAGAGCAGAAGATCATGAATGTGCACCAAATACAACTTGAAAGTGAAGTAATTGTTTTTATTTGTTCTCTTTTGACTCATCAACAAACATCTCTCAGCTGAGTTCTTTTATCCAAATTTCAGCACAGTATCTCAGTATGTGACGTAATATCTAGCACAACTGTCTATTACATGTTAGAAAGTCTTGAATAAAAGGGCTTATAGCTATAGGTGCTGACCTAAACTTACCTCTATGTATCCTCCAAAAGCATATAATTAATGCAGAACCATAAGCTCAGCCATATATTTTGAATTTTAGGGTTCTTTTAAGTTAAGGAGAAAATAATTACTAGAACATTAAAAGCCTTTACTTACAAAGCAAAGCACAGAGTGGTACTACTTTCTAAATTTTGCTTTACTGCTTTTGCAAAAACGGGTATTAAGCAAAGCATCTTTCCATCCATCTGTACTGCAGAGCAGCCTGTTAAATGGAACAGCTGGCGTTACCTAGCAAGGGCATGTATCTACAATGCTAGTATTTACCTACTGCTTTGGAAAAAGAAATATTTTTTTATCCAAGCTCTAGTACATACTTCCAGCTCTGGAGTGACCTGAATAGCAAATTTCAGGTTCAGTTTCCCAGTGATCACGCAGACCAACCCATCTCATGGGCCCTGCTTGATTCATGGCACATACTTATGTCTCTTGTGCTTCTGCACAACTCAGACCAAACAAACAAACAAACTCAACTCTGAGCTTTTAAAAAGATGAAAACAGCACTTTATTCCAGCTCTGTAGTGGCCCATAAGATCAGCTGTTTCCTGCCCAGGATGTTTTTGTAGTATTTTCTACACATTTGAGGCCCTGTTAGGCTGATGCTGTCACTGAAGAAAGACTGAAAAAACTGCTAAACAGTCCCTAAAGTGGATGTGAAAATACTACACTCAAATATATTTCTGAAATGTATGTCATATGTAGCCCACATAATTATAAGCTTGACAAACATTTCCTTGGAATTTGTTTCAGATTATCTCTGTAATTTTTATGCATCTCTTCACAAACAAGAATGAACAATTTACACTTACAGAATTCAACTGGAAAATGAAATGGTATCTTCACATTATATATGTATCATCCACACCCCCAAGGTAACAATTTTAACTTGATTAGACTGCACTCAATCTAGAACAGTGGAATTTATACTTGTTAAATTAAATCTATAATCCATGAGGGACAATCTCTTTATCTTTGATGCTGTCTTTCACCCTCTTCATCAGCAACACATTTAAGCAACCCTTAGAGTAATAATGATCACAAATAAAAACAAGATGATCAAATACAGCACCAAACTTCTCAAAAGTAAGGGTCAGATCTGAACAGCTGACACAGTCTTATGATGAGTATCACTGCTTGGGAACCCTTGACACACAGCTCAGGGACACTGCAGTGCCAGCACAGTGGAAAAATCACCTGATGTTCTGAGAAAGGTTTTCTTTCTCTAATCTGACTTTTGAACCGAGATAAGCTTTCCCAGCCATCAAAACAGGGCTGCATCATTCATCTCCCTTCTCCTTTAGTCGCTGCAGGGATCCAGCTTTACCCTGCAGCTCAGGCACCAGCTTCTCGCTTCCCACAGAAAGCAGTGAAGTTGTGCCAGCAACACACAGGAGACAAAACTGTGGTAGGGAGGAGCAAAGACCAGACTGGCACCACAAGCAGGCAAGGGCTGTTGTGGGTTGTTCAAAACCTGTGTGGGGCTGCCCCAGAGTGGGGGCAGCTGGCCTGAACTTCAGTTACAAGAGCTGAGCCACTTTCCAGCTGTGTCTGATGAGGCAGCAATTAGCTTCTCTCTGGCTCCCGTTGCTCTTGCTTTGCTCTGAGGTTTGCCCTGGTTTGTGTGCAAGCAGCTCTCCGTGGGGATAGGGCTGACGGCTGTGGTAAGAAGGGCTGGTGCCTTGGGATGGGAGTCTTGGGGCCGGGGAAAGTAGAGGGGAGCAGCTTGAGCTGGCAGGGGAAGGGGATTGAGGGGGAAAGCCCACGCAGTGACTGCTGAAGGGGCTTGGGGAATGGCTGGCTTGAAGGGTAGCAATGTGTTGCTGGCACCAGAGCACAATGGCTGTAAGATGAGTTGTGTGTGTGGCAGTGATCCTCCCCTTTATCTTCAGGAGAGAGACAGTGAAGAAGCAGTGTCTGTTGATATACCCCTTATCTAAAATACTAGTCAAAGCTGAAAATAATCTGTTTCAACTGCAGTAAATTAATGTTGTTTGTTACAATGACTTTGGGTACTTTATAGCTGCAGGTGCCAGCACTAATAATTTGTAAGGCTCAGTAATACACAAGAGGGCTGAGATGCTCTGCTCTTGGTAGCTGCCTGGCTGGGTGAAGTTACAGAAGCAGATGATAAACCATTGAGGCCTTCAAAGATTTTCTGCTGCTGCTGGGAAAAAAACCTAATTCCCTTCAGGCTTTACTAGTAAAAAATACAAAATAAATAGACTTTACTAAGATTAAATTATGTTGGATTTATAGCTGGTTGGGATTTGATAACAAGTAATGTGGTTTAGGAATATTGCGTTTTTCTTTAAAAACCCCAACCCGTAGTCTTGAAATAAGGAGCTGGTAAGAATAGTTCCCCTTCTTTGAGTCTGATATTCTTGAAACTGAAGCCATCTGGGAGTACTCATAGCTGTGAACTTTTGATGACATGCAAGCCAGAAGACTGTCTCTGAATCTAACTTACAGTACTGTAGCAATCAGTTCTGATCCCTCTTAGACTTCCTCTGAGAATCAAAGTGCTAGTTATGTTTAAAATAAACTTTCTCATTTTTGGCACCTTTCCATATGAAAAGTGGGCATTTGCAGGTACTTCAGTGAAGCCACCCATGTGGTGTTTACATGAATGGGAAGTTGCCTTTTCTGTTGACTCTTTTACAGCTTTGGTATGTTTCTCTACTTAAATGAGAGCTACAGTTCTCAGATGGCAAATCTGGCCACCCATGGGACTCAACTGACACTGAGTTTCCTAAGAGCAAAGCAGAAGTGCAATCTGATAAACCCTTCCTCAGCAATTTTTTTACTGAGTGGATTTTAAAAATTTGACTTATTAATGGGCAATCAGGGAGGAGAGTAGGAGGAACTGTAGGGTTGCTCGTGACTTGAATGATTGAATTCAAAACACCTGTAGAAAAATACCAGCTCTGTGTGCACATTACTGTTGTTTTCCTCTTGGTGTTTCAATGGAAGGTATTTAAAGCTGCATCTTGGTCATGTGTTGGAGTTGTGATATTATGTTCTGGCAGGGCCCCTGGGGAAGATTTCCAAAGGAATGTTTTCAGCCTAACAGTTGTTTGACACCATTGGGCCCAGGTGAAAAGACAACCCCCAAATTAGTTAGTTTTGTGGAGCATGGCCTTGTACAAGACAGCTGGCTTTCCCAGGCTTTGGCCCTGATACTGCTCTAAGCTGAGAGCAGCAGAAGGCTGTGCCAGTTGCCTCATTCCTAGCTTTTGCTTGCCTCCCTCATAAAAGTGTCCATATGACTATAATTTAGCTTTCTGGGAACTAAACTGCCTAAAGCAAACTGAAGAACAATCTTTCTTTTACTCCATATTATCACATCTTATGTTAATTTAACACTTAGACCCAAAATTGATAATGTGTAGTCCACAGTAGGAGTTAAAGTGTTGATTCTATATTATAGCTTTATTATCCTGCTTAACAAGATTTTCTTAAAATCTGAAAGCATTTTAGCTTTTTTATATTACCAACCTTCTTGCACGCTTCTGAATAATTTCCAGAGGACTGAGGAGATTTACTTAGAGCTGTGCCATTACTGTACCTAAGAGGGTTGAAGGAGAGGTGGCTGGAAGATTTTGCCTCACTATTGTTACTGGTGAAATTACATGTATGGACTCCTGTTGGTTAGCCATGCAGCTCTCAAGCTTGAAGATAAAAAGAAATCTAAGTGCTTTTTACCAAATACAAATGGGTATATGATCTTGTACTTTGGCAACCAGCACTCTTGTGTTATGTTACCCTTCCATTATATATTGATGTTCAGCATCTTCCTCTCTGGTGAAGAGGAAGGCAAAGACCTTCCAGGAATAAAGAGAAAGGAAGACAAGGGCTGTAAAGCAGCTGTGATTTCTGCGTTATCAACCCGGATGGGTAAGGTGAAGGGTATGCATTAGAAAGCTAGTGCAATGACTGAAGAAAGGGCTGCCTCTGTTTCATTGAACAATATGTCATATTTCATTACCTCTGTATACAAAGGCTTAATTGTAGCATAAAGCCTTCTGATAGTCTGAATAGCTTTTGAATCTTAAGATACTTCCACAGACTCACAGAGGGGCTGAAGTTGAACCTTTGGATGTCATTTTGTCCAACCTCCCCTGCTTAAGCAGTGCCATCTGAAGCCAGTCATACAGAGCTGTGCTCCAATGGCTTTTAAAAATGAAAAAAAAGAAAGAAAAAAACATAAAGTTTCCTGGTGTTCAGCGGGAACCTCCTGTGTTTCAATTTGTGCTCATTGCCTCTTGTGCTGTCACTGAGCACAGCTGCAAAGAGCCTGGCTCCATCTTCTTTGTACCCTCCCTTCAAGTACTTATACACATTGATAAGATCCTCCAGGCTGAACAGTCCCAGCTCTTTCATGTACATGAGACATAAAAACCAGCAAGCAATTAACTAAAATAAGACAGACTAATAAATAGAGCTTCTAATGTGCAGAACTGTTACATAAATGCAGACAAAAACTGGCTGTTCTGTGTATAGTAGTAGATTCTTGGCTGAAACAGAATTAATCTCTTTCTATGGAATGTCTGTATTGTTCAGTTTATACACATAACGTGGATTTTTTTAGGTCTTGTTTTCTAAATGAAAAAAATGGATTTCTTTCTTCCCAGCAGTTGCTTGTATTAGGGAGGTATCCCTGACAGTTGTTGCTGTTTACAGTGAGGACTGTTTTGAGGACTGTTTGGTCTTTTAAATGTAGTTTGTATTTATATATATATATATATCTATCTAATTGCATGAGGAAGTTTGTTAAAATTAGCTGTGTAGAAAATTGTACTAAGTTAAATAAAATCTGCATTAACCTTTTGTCATTAACTTCTTTAAATTATCTGGTTAAACCTCCATCTAGTTGCTTAGAGAGGGATTAAGTGCTTACCCATGAAATATCCTGTAAATATTTTGACATATATTGCTAAACTTGGACTGTAGTGTGTCATTGTGATAAGACTAAAAATATCTCCCAGATAGACAGAGGTCATAATTACTGTCATATTTCCATCATTTAGTATTTGCAGCATAGAGGAAAAAACTGGAAATACAAAGCTTCTGAGATTAATTCCTTGACAGGAAAGCTTTGAAGTAACAGCAGTTTCAGGGAGACTGCCAATAGTTACAGATATGCATGTACTACTAGGGAAGGGAATAATTAGCAGGTATAAACATTCACAGAAACAGTACAGTGTTTCTACTAAAAGAGAGTAAGGTGTGTAAAAAGCTGGGGGGCTAAAGCATCCCAGAAGCTGGGTTAGTGTTACCTTGTTTAGGCTCTTTTTCCTTTATTTATTTTTTTTCCCTTATACAAATGTCAGTATTGTCATACGCAGTTCTGGTGAGGAAATTATACCATGGCTATGAAATACATATATGAAATACATGTGGGCTTTACTCCTCTGGATGGAAAATGAAGTGAAACCTGAGCTCTCACCTTTTAGAGAGCTTCAGTACCTAAATTGCTCCAGAAACCAATCAAAAAAGGTGATGTTGCTTCTGGCTTCTGTTGCCTGTCTGCAGTTATATGTGCCTGTGCTGGGAAGGGGATTGTCTTTGTAAAGGCTCAGATGAGATGTCAAGGCTCTTCAAGTGTTCATGGAGTCTGACCTACAAATGAGACAAACTAAGGAATGCTTTTTGGCCACAGCATGTCAAAAAACAAGATTTCTGCTTACTCATGGCTGTCGTGAGAAACTCTTGCTGGGCGTGTTGTGTTAAGGGGCAAAGTCATTTGGCAGAAAATAAACCCCCTTGCATTCCAGTTTATCCTCAGATGTTAGGGGAGCTGGGAGCAGCTGGGCTTAGGTTCTGATTGATGCCAAATTGGTGTTAATAGTCCAGTGGCACCCAATACCTATGTTGGACTCTCAAGATAAGAGACCTGGGGCTTTTCAGTCTAGAGAGGAGAAGACTGAAGGAGGATCTAACTAATGTCTGTAAATAAATAAGGGCTGGGCATCAAGAAGGCACTCTGGACCCTACAGTGCTGATGAAAAAATCTTGCCAGTATAGCTATTAGTGCTTTTCTTTATAATATTTCTGTGTGAAGGCTTGTAGTTGAGAAGTAAACACCTCATCATTAGGAAGTTCAGTGGCCTTAGGTCAATGGGTTATTGGAAATCGAGAGCTGGAGATGGCAAGTTCTTAATGCCTGCAAGTGAATAGCCAGGACCCACAGCCAGAGTGTAGCTCTGCTTTTTAGTGCTTGGAAAAACAGCATCTCTGAAAAGTCTGTCCCTCTGATGCTGAATTAAAAGTGCTTGGTTTACATAAAAATATAAATATTTAATTTATAGATTATATTGTTCTCTTCTGGGCTGCCAATAACAAAGATAGAAATCTGGCCTACAGTGTTCTTGATTTCTCACTGGCTTTCTTGAAATTCAGCTTTTGCTGATAACTTTGAGCTACATTAGTTTTAAGTTTGCTCAAACCTGCTGAAGACTTCACAGGGAGAAAGTGGGTTTGTGAGCTTATCCCTTGACTCTTCCTGAAAGTGTGTGCATTATAAAATAGTGATGGTTCAAGGGGAGAGGAGGGAGTCGTTCCAGAGACATTCTCAGACTTGCAGAGCAGCTGCCTTCTGCCTCTTGTGCACTGTGGGAGCAAGGAGATGCCCGCCCATTCCCAAAACACTTCTAGGGCTTCTAGGGTGAGAAGAAGGATAGCAATAAGGAAACTTCTTGCTAAAAGAACTTTAGTGCATGTTGAAGCTCCTTGCTATAATTCTAAAGTGAGTAGTTAATCAGAATGCTATATGAACATGTGTATTGAATTTGCCTACCCAACCCTGTCAAATCAAGAGACCTGGGGAACTGAAAGTGCAATTCATCCCGTGACAGACTGTGCTTATAGGTATAAAAGAAGGTTTGTGATGACAGAAAAATGATGTTTCTTACATGTCCCCACTCACAGAGATGTGAATACAGATTGTATTGACATTGAGCAGTAACTCACAGATACATTTGTAATGCAGAATTGGTTCCTACATGATACTCAAAATACTAAGCTGAAGACTAAACATAAATGTTTACAATCATCACTCAAGAAACTTCAGTGGGGACCTGGGAATAGGTAATTGACCAAATTATTTACTGAGTTTCATATGAATGCTTATTTGGTGCTTGGTTTCCTGGCACTAGAAGATGAGGTATTTGCCTCAACTTTCAGTCTCTGTTTTTTCTCCTGCTCTAAGATAAGGACATATTTCTAAGGTGATTATTACTGAATCACCTACATTATGCTACTAATATCCACCAGATAAAAACATTTTTCCTTTTTATCTGTTGCTGAACAAGAATATTAAGCAGTCTTGGACTGGGGCTGAGGACCCCAAACTGGGATGTTCCCCTTCCTTGCTGTGCTCCTTGGTGGGGAAAACAAGGCCTAATGGGGTGGCAGGCTTGGCAAGCTTGTGGTGCTGCTCCTGCAAGGAGAGACTGGTCTTGAAGGGGAGCGAGCTCCATGGAGTTGCCAGGGCTTAGGAGCCAGCTGTGATTTTAAAAATAATTTTCTCACAGATAAATGCTTCTTAAAGAATCATTGGCATACCTGTCCTGTTATTGCACAGTTATTCCAGTATATATATAAAATAACTGAGATAATGCCATATCATATATTGCTTTTTGAGGAACTTCTTTCTGGAAGGGTAGTCTGCAGGTCTGAACTTTTAGATGTGCTTCATTATAATATTAGTATTTCTGATTTTGCCTTATCACTTCTGTTAGTCTAGGAGGGGAGGGTAGATGGGTGTGAAATATCTTGGTTTTAATCACATCAATTATTTTGCTAGGTGCATATTGTTTGAGAGAAGTATAACTACTGCTATTAGAAACTAGAAAAAAAAACACAACTCATTTCCTTAAGCATCTGTCTCTATTGGCTATTCAGGCAAAATATATTAAGAAAAAACTGCTGTCACCTTAAGCTGTTTGCTGCATTAACTAAACTTCATGTTTTATTCAATCTCTGTGGAAACAGATGTGCTATAATCTTAATTTATCACTTGTCTTTCTTTTGCAACTGGATTAAAAACTAACAAGTAAATGCAGTGACTGCAGACAAAGCTGACAGGCTTAAGCTGCAGCAGGTATGCTGATATATTTTGCAAATGGTTTGGTTTGGTTTATATTGAACCATAAAGAGCCCTAAGATCAACACTGTCATGGAGAGATCTCATTTGGGAGTGTCTGCAATCATCAGCCTTTAAGAAATGTAACTTAGTTGTGTACAAAAACACTGCACTATTCATAAAGTTCTTATTTTAAGTCACACTTTCCAAGAAGCTTTCAATGGGAGCATTGCTTTGGGCAAAGAAATGGAAAGTGTACTAATTTGTCCACTTGGTAATAATTTCTAAGGCAAAGGAGATGTCATAAATAGTAAAGTGAGCAACAGCATTGACAAGCTCACAGAATTTTTAATTAACAAGCAACATGTGGTTTGGGATTTTTTTATGTTCAGATGCTGACAATCTCTGAACATGAGTGGAAGAAGCAAACCAAAAGCTAAGTACGTACAAGTGAGTATGTGAACCTATGCCTGGGAAAGCAAGTCTAGAAGAAAAGCAGATAAATACAAGGGGCATTTTAGAAAATATTTATCTCCTAATCCCATTTTTTCTAAATGTTACAAGTATTGTGATGCGTAAAACAAAACGAAACTGAAGTGTCTGCAATAACAAGAACGTAAATAGTTATCTGAATAATTTTTTTGCCAAACCCTGCCAAGGTCTTTACTAAGAGGGTTAACCTGGAAGTCAGCAGCCTTATCTGCCATCTGCTGCTTTTCTGTGGAGGTTTGCTCCTTGTCCTGAGGCAGTGGGCTCGGGTAGCAAAGGGTCCCTGCTAAACTGTGATCTGCAGGTCGAAGGGAGTGACTACTTTTATTTGGGCAGGCTGGAACTGGGGTGCTGGGTCCAGTTTTGGACACCTGGCTCAGCTACTTGTGACCAGCTGCACTGTGAGAAGCCAAATGGGAGTTCAAACCCCCCCAAAATTATCTTCACTACAGCTGCTATTAATTTTCCTTCCTCAGTAAGCAAGTAGACATTTTGCGGACAAAAGCAATGCAAGCGTAGGCAGCAGACAGATGGATACCATGGTATATCTTGTTTGTGTGCTAAACCTGGCTCATATTTCATAATAAAGTCAACAGTTATTTTGATGTTTTACTGCCATTTTAATTGGTTTTACTTTTTAGCCTGCAAGCATCATCTTTAGAGGAACTGGGATTTGCGGAAAGATGTAACATTCTGCTCATGTTTGAGCCACTCAGGTTTTCCATTTTTCACATCTGTATTTTTATAGAAAATTGATAGGCATTGTAATTACAGAGAGCTGAAAGCAAGTAGGTCAGAGCTACGCTTTCCATTCCAGAGGGGCTACTGGGACTGGAGGGACAGAAGTGCATCTTGACAGCTTTTCCTGCTGCGTGCATGTCTGGGTGTCACAGCTATTTACTAGACTCCTCACAACTGCTCACCAAAATACTTGCAGACACATTACACAAAGTCAGCCACAGCATGTGTGTTTAAAAGATCCTTCCCTGCTTGCCTGCCATCACTTCTCTTGGCAAAAGCTTTTTTCACAGCATTGTGCAAGATAGTGCCTTGGCTCAGAGTACTGCTAACTATTGAGGGAAAATGTATTGGGGTGCACTGATGACCATTTCCTAATACAGGTGATCAAGGAGCAGAGTCCCTGCTGGACCTCCTACTCATAAATAAGGAAGAAAGGGTAAGGGATGTGAAGGTTATTAGATGCAGTGACCATGAGATGATGGAACTCAGATCCCAAGGGGAAAGGTGTAAGGCAAAAAGTAGGATCACATTCCTGGGCTTGACAAGAGCAGACTTTGGCCTCTTCATGGACCAGGAAGAATGTAGAGATGCTCTCTGATTGTGCAAGGGATAAGTTTAGGAAAGACAAAGATATGAAAGATGACAAGAATTACTTTGAAAAGTACATCAGTAGCAAAAGCAGACTGAAGAAAACATGGGCCCATAGCTAAGGAAGACCTGGTGACAAAGACACAGAAAAGTCTGAGGTACCAAACCTCTTCCTCGTCTCAATCTTTCCTGATAAGACTGCCCTTCAGGAAGCCCAGGTTGCTGTGGGAGCTGGTTGCTGTCACGGCAAGGTCACTTGCAACTGTCTTTGGAAGGTCATAGGAATCAGAGGAGGATCCTGAGGACTGGAAGAAAGTATTCAGGTAAATCATAAGTCTTTAATTCATGTTTGTTTTTTTTCCTAGCTTCATTAAATCTAGATTATGAGACCCTCAAATTGTTGACAGGGGATGCTGTCCCTTCCTCTATTTTTTCCTCTCATTTTTCCAAAGACTTTAAATCACAGTCAAAGAGGTGATAAGTACTGTGGGAGCAGAAGGAATTCCATTGTGTGCAGATGAAATGCTGCTGAAATGCTGCTATGAGGTTTTTAGATTTTATTTTATTCTTTTTTAATAACCAGGCCACTTTTGTAGCTGTAAAATTATCATACTAAATATTCCTTGTATTCTCCATTGTTTTGTTTACTACCAAGGTGGGATCTATCCCCAGAAATTAGATTTCTAAGCTGCAGAATCTTTCTTTGTGCTAGTTAGCCTTGGCTCTCCTTCCATAGTCAGGAGAAAAGTATTTCAGAACAACAGCATCTTCAAGGTAAATATTACTTATTAGATGTCAGAAAACTGGACTTTTTTTTTAGTGTTTATCTGTCTGTATAAAAAGAGACTAACAAGAGCATGAATAGCTTATCTGTAACACTATGTTTCAGAGATAACAATGAGGCAGGACAACATCTATCTTTTGTATTGTGTGGTGGTTTTTTTTCCTTTTTCCCATGTGTGCACTTATCTCTCAGACTGGCACTTAGGAATTTTCTTTAGCTCTCCTGGTTAAGTTTTCAATACGGGTGCAGTTTTCAATTTAAAAGACTCCTTTGTGTTGGCAGCAAGTCGGCTGCACTGCTGGGATGCCTGGGAAAAGGTGCTGAATCAGCCCACTCTTGGCAGCTCCTCTGTCAGTGTCTCAGAAAGAGGTGCTTAGAAAAGCAGTTGATAAAAACCCCACCTTCCCCTTCCGAAGGCAGCTGTCCCACTTGCATGCTGCTGTTCTTTCTAACCCAGAGTTTTAAATTGCAGAATGTAACTTTTGCTGGCATGTTGTGAAAATTTAAGTGGCTCTGAAGAGAGACTCCCGAAGACGTGAGCCAAGGAAGATTTCACCTTTGCTGGCCGCAGGAACAATGCTTTGTAGGAACAGAGCACATAGCTGATGATTACCAAGAGCCTCTTTGCTTGTAAGATGGAACAAATCTCTTCTAGCTTAATTTTTTATTTTCTTTTTTTTTTTTTAGTTTTTCATACCCCACTGTTGTTCATTTACACCTTGGCTGGATTTGTAAGACTGATTTTGTTGCTGTTTCCGTGTGTATAGAACACTCAGCCATACAGAATGACATCTTGATTTCTGTGTGACAGCAGACAGAATCCATTACTGATTTTTACATTGGTGTGAAACCTTCAGGAAAGTTTTTCTTAGGGCAGCTCTACTAAAGTAGAGAACAAAAATTGCATGTAATGAGCAAACTCTCTAAAAAGGGCAATTGTACTGTAAATATTTAAAAGAACATTTTGGTCTTTTGCATGAATCCACAGCTTATCCATTACAGTAATGCATTTAAATTTGGTTGAATCAAGTTATTTTTTTTCCTTCTCATTTTTTAACTGTAAAAATAACAGAAGAGAGGACAGAATCTCCAATCCAGGATACTCGGGTGATAGGAATGGTCAAGTGCATACTGGCAGCTGGTGTCCGGGTCCAGTATCTCCAACCTAGTGGGACTAGTGTCTCATTCAACTATCATACACCCAGATGTGAACATCTAAAGAGTCTTGCCTTGATCCAAAAAGAAATAATCGCACCACCACTCCACAAGAGCTGTTTTCTAGTTGAAATTACCCTGAAGTCCCAGTGGTAGAGGAACTTCTGCACTCGGCTTTTCATTAGATGTATCAATTTTCTCTCTTCTCTGAGAAAATGAACTGATTTGATAGTAATGTTTCAGCTCAAGGGTGTTCTGTAATAAAAACTGAAACAAATAGGCTCTCAACCACCCCATCCATTTTGTGCTGCGTGGGAAGGGTGTCTCTCCCAGTTAGGTGGATAAATATGCTCTTTGGATGGAGAGCTCTCTGGTGTAGGAACCTAATCGTTCTCCTGAAAAGTATCACATTGGCTTTACTTTGCCTGACAAAGTAACAGCAGACAAGGCTGGTTAGCGCTCAAAGCAAAAGGTGGTGCAGAGAAATGAGGGAGCACACCCCATTGTTCAGCGGGGACCAGAGGTTGATGTGCCCTCCCTGCCATCCACCTTCCCCAGCCTGCTTGAGAAAAGCCCCAAGCAAGTTGGTGAGAACAGGGTCCTGCTCTGTCTCCCTGACAGGAGCCAGAACCTTCATGACCCAGCACAAAGCATCATTATTAAGCTGAGAAAACTTTCCTCACAGGTGACAGTGTTGCAGAGCTCTGGCACCTGCTGCCTGAGTGGTCAAGGTACAGAGGGTGTAAGGTGTAAATTTCAGCACTTTGATAAATTGTTCTCGGTGCCAGGCTCTGGTACTGATCCCCACCCTCTTCTTCTGCCTTCAACTCCACAAACATAATTAAAAGGTGTGCTTTTCTTAAAGAAAGATTTAGTGGTGTAATAGGTTCTTTAATAGATTAATATAGATTTAATGGTTCGTTTACACATTGTTTTAAATGTAGAACTTAATCTGACTCAATATAATGCTATTTCTATAATTATACTCCTTGTTTACTGCTGAATCACTGAAATGCCACAAAGAATACCTGTTTTTTCCTTACAACTTATTTGTTAACCATCCTGTCACAAACTGAGTGAAAAATGCCATTACTTTGACCCATTTTGCATATGCTAGTTTGAAAAAGAAAATATTTAAATAAGTTCTAAACATGAAAACAGTGCCAACTATTACTATATGGAAACAGAACTGTTAGACTTGTGGACTTTTTGCCTCCTTTAAGCACAGTAGTTCAAACACAGCCATTAACGCAAATTGCTTTAGCTTAATGTAAATACCTAAAATCAGCAGATGGTCAGGCTAGAAATTATGTATTTCCTGACCCAATACCTAATGCTCTGCTTCAGCAGGAGATGTTGACTGAATGCAATAAAAACTTGAAGACTAAATTGCAGTTCTAATATTTGACAGACCTTCATGCATTATTGCTGTTTTGCAATATGTATATACTGCATTTTTTATTCAAAAGTAGCCTGCTTCTCAGTGATCAAATTTAAAATCCGTGAAACAACTGAGAAGGATTCCAGACTAAACCACTAAAGATGGAAAACTGGGGAAAATATATATAGATTTATGGGAAGAAAACACTGCTGAATCTCATTTATATAAATGCAAACCAGACTCCAAAACTACTAGCATATAGAAATTGACTATGACAGCACTCCTGTGTTAAATTTAATCATCTTCAGAATGAAATTTTCAGCATTCAGCAATGAGTGTCATCCTGGATGACCACAAAACTTGAAAGAACTCCATACTTTTACTCATGTTACTGCAATATATTCCTTTTATTTATTATTGTCTCAGAGGAAGAATGTTACAATGTAGTGTTTGAAGAAGCATTTACTTGGCAGCAGAGGACAAAGGATGCATACAAACACAGGCAGAAAAACAACTTTGTACATAACCTCATATTCAGAACAAAAATAAAAGCCAACAAATTCACTACTGAGACCTTTTTTTATTATGTAGGAGAGTATTTTTAAGGATTCTTTGTCTAGAAAATGACACAGCTTGATAAAAGCAAAGGACTTTGCAGAGAACAGAATATAAAGCTGTTTCCAATACTACTCATGAAAATAGGTCTGAGGTAGAAAGGTGGTCATGGCTTTCCTCTTCTGTAAAATGTGGGGTTTTTTCTTCTCAAAATAACTACCCTACTTTTTTTAATATATGAAGCATTTTTAGGAGCCGGCATCTTCTCTTCCCACCTTGACAATTTTGCTCCACTCACTTTCACTATAAGAAATACTACATAGCATTTATATAGAGCTTTTCAGACACTAAGCAAGCCCTACATCACCTTTTGAGAGGTAAGTACTATCATCCCCATTTTACAGATGGGAAAACAGAGGCAGAGTGGTTAAATAATTTGCCAAAGGTTTCAGACAGAACTGGCACTGGAGCCAATGCTAGAATGCAGTCAATGCAGTGCTCTAATCACTCCTTGAGCAGCAGAAGTTGACGAGTGAGAACTGTGGGAGGAGGACGGTCTAGCTGGCACAACTTCACAAAAACACCAGAAATTCTTCACCTGTGGTCTTAATGTCCTCCACCATTTTTCAGTAGCAGTAGAGAATTTTTAACTTTTCCAATGCCATTTTGAGATTATTTGTTTTTCTTCAGTAATAATTAAGAACAACATAGTTTACTGTCTTGCCACTATACATGAAATACATTGCATGCAGTTTTACCAATTAAAGATATGTCCTGAAATTAAAGCAAGTGTTCATGCAGCATTGTAAACTCTGCAAAGGTGTTAAAATCTCTTATGGTAATTTCAAAACTAGAGATCAGCTGATTGGTGACGTAACTTTCTCATAGTTATCCCTACTTGAAGTACATAAATAAATTATTTCAAAGAGAAAGATAAGTTGCAAGATCACAATGCCAAATTATATCTAAGTGCATTGCAGTTTTGAAGGAAATGTTCCATCGCTAATAGTATTGGAAAGGGCTTTCTAATTGTCTCTTCATTTCCAAGACACAGACAAAAGACTGGTGTGTCTAGATCATCAGAAGGAGATTTCACGGAAATGAGCTGTACATCACAGACTGTAAATTCCAAAACTTGAAGCAAGTTTGGCACAGCAAGGAACAGCAAAGCTTTGTTTCTGAACAATGTTGGGAAAGATTACACTAATTCAGACCTTACTAAAAACAACTGAAGCTATCATTTAAGTCCTCTTTTTAGCTATCTCCCAATTCAAAACAAAATAAGGCTTAAAAAAATAATCCTCCAAATGGAGTGTGTTGGCTGGAAATAATGAAAAGAAAGTTAAAAATACCATCTTTGTGCATGAGGATGTTGATTATGACTCAAAATGAGAGTTTACCTGGTTTAATGGAGTTGTTAAAATACTGTAGCTTGCAGCCAACAGCAATTTTTGTTAACTAATAACAATAATGCAGGTTATGGGAACTTCATATGCCAACCCTAAAAACAATTCAAGGGTAATCTGGAATCTGCGTGGTCAGATGGTTAGCATATAAATAATCATTACAGAATATTAAATGTGTGAGAATATAACTAAGAGTATCTTACAATGTAAAAGCAAAAAGCTGAAAGGAATGTATAAATGTAACATTTTGCTCCAAACTCCTCAGGCAGTTCTCTTTTACGATTATCAAAAAGAACGTATATAAAGCCCCTGCCCCTTTTCCCGCGGCTGTATATTTATACAAATCAGTGACAAATACTCCACTGCTCATTAATTTACAGTTGCATAGAAAGGGAAGAAGAAGAAAAAAACCAACAATACTATAAAAAAAAACATCCTCGTCTTTGGGTATTCAGTGTTTTACTATTTCAAGTAGAACACGCAGAGCAAACAGCATGTTCCAAGGTCCCATGCAGCCTTCTGATGAAGTGGAACTTGTGATTGGTGGTTTGTAGAGAAGGGCTGTACTGCACGTTAGGAAGCACAGGTTGATGTCCAAATGAACACTTCACATTGCCTGTCGTGATGAGAAATAACCATGTCAGTACCACATTAACGCGCACAGAAAGCTCTAAATACTCCCAGCTTGGTTCAGTTAAGGACTCTGATGTTATCTCACAAAAAAACCCGTGTTTTAAAAATTCAGATGTATTGGCCCAAGAGTCAACAAATTGCTGAGAAATGTAGTTAAGAGAAACTTAATTTTACTATACTGCAGTGTTTAGAATTCTTTCTGAGTAAGACCCAAAGGATGTTACATCTACAGAACAGTTAATACAATTTACAGACTTTCTGTGTTCTGCCCCCATGGGGGGGGTAAGGGTGTAGGGGAGGGGAAGGGGCAAAATACTGTCCTATCTGAAGCCTAAGCCTTAAAAATGGAGAGTACACAGAGTCTGGATTCAAACGCAGCCCCTTAAAATGTGATGCTTATTTCCAGGATGTGTCAGGATTCCGTTCTCTGTAAAAGAGTAAAACGTGTCTTCTCTTTTGGTTCTGGAAAGGTAGACTTGCAGTGTGAGACCATTCACAAATCATCCGTTCTCTAAAAACTCAAACACATTTTCAGGAAGATCAGTATTATTCACTGAAGTCACTGAAAGCTATTGCTATGCCTGCTTAGAGGAAGGATTGCTGAAAAATGCTTGTTTAATTCATTACTGTAACTTATTAAGAGACCAGAACACAAAGTCTGCATTAACTGAGTGCAGGGCATGATTCATCCCATTCTCTTTAGAAATTCCTGCTTGGGAAGGCAATCCTACTATCCCAGATTCTACAATCCAAGAAAGCATTTGCAGAGCAATTTTTAGGTATTAATGTTGGGGAGGTCTAACCTTGTAAACAAGAACAAGGTAAAGCAATTTGAGGGAGTAAATAGACTCTTGCTCTACCACTACATTTTTCTGAAGAACTCACACAGCAATTTCTGGTAGTCTTTAAAACTTATTTAACAATGAAACTTTGAAAAAACTCTGCAAAGACACAAGGCTATGTTATTCCTTATTTGTCCTACATGTGCCCTAATATCAACCTAAACCTATAACTATTATTTCTCGAATTTCTGTTATAAGATAAATTTACCTGACCATTCAAACCAGTTAGATTTTCAAGAACAAGTATCAAAATGCCAGATTGTTTTCCACATTTTTGTGAACTCTAAAAATAGCCACATTTCTGGTTCAGGTCTGGAAAGTGGTTACTTATTGGGAGAAGGCATTAATCCAATGCCTAAGATGCTGTGTGGCTCTTGATCCTTGTGACCTGGTGCCTGTAGCTCCTGGAACATGACCTACGAGCACCAGGGCACAAGGAAACAGGGATGTATTTGCAAGAACCAGTTTTGATCTTGCAGAGCTGATGCTGGCTTGAAACGAATTGACTCTGATAGATTCAAGCTGATTCCATCTGATCAGCATCCAGAACTGCACACCATAGTACCTTTGGTAATGCCTGAACTAGCAGGAATTTTCTGTTAACTGGGATACTCCAGAATCTAGCCTTCCTTTTACATTGGTCTAGTCTCCAAATAGATCACTAGGAAAAATATAGGAAAAAACTTGGCCACTTTGCTTTAATGGAACTTTCCCTCTTGCTTTACTTTGCTTCCAATGACTATGGAAATATGTAAGCGTGTCTCCTACCTGTGGTCTGCCGGTGAAACTTGCTGCAAACAGAAAAAACAAAAGTTAGAAATCTACATGATTCTGCATCTTGGCAGTTTAAAAACAAAGGCAGTGTCAGGAAAATATGTACTACAAAAGAACAGAAACACTCCTATCTTAAAAATATAAACATTTAGCTAGAAGTGTGTTGAAATGGTCTATCAATAACCTTCTTCACAAATTTAATTTTCTTGTAATAAATGTATAGCATTATGAATATAGAGATTATATAAATTGTTCCTTTTTCACCACTTGCCACCATATAGACCTCTGACTGCTGTACTACAATACAGTCTACTACAAATACCTGCATAAGTCTGAGGACCAACCTCATAAACAAGGAAGGAAAAGAGGCATTATATCCATAATCAAAGGATCTGGAGAATAAAAAAAAAACAACCCTGCCATTAAGAGTGGTGCTGGCCTTACTCTACGAATAACTGCTTCATAAGGGTATCTAGAATAAGTAGAAATATTGATTTCAAGATGAACTGTAACTTGAAACCCACAGAAAGAAGACAACGTGCTCTTATATACAGTTAAGACAGGATAAAAATAATGTATGTTAGGCTCAGATGCTGGTAACTGTCCTTAATGAAAGCTGTGGCCAAAGTAGACCAGTAGTAATGAGGTGATTAGCTCCCTTTTTTTTTCTAAATAAATAAATACTGCATGTTGAACATGAAGGCTATTCTAATAAAATTCAATGTAAGCAAAATTTAAAAAGGGTATTATTTTTTAAGGTTAGGCATACAGGAATGCTCTTAAAATAGATTGCCTAGGGAGTCCGTGGAGATTGGGTCACTGGAAGTCTTAGAGAACAGGTTAGATAACTGTCCAGAAAGACAGATCCATCTCAGCCACAGGAAAATATTATGGACTGGATGGTGTGTCATGGTGCTCCCTGGCAAAATTCCTGGCACTCTCTTGGGAAGGCCAGACTAATAATTCTCATTCCAGGCTTCTAAAACTGTATATAAATTTTACACGGTTAAAAAACTACATTCCTAGTAAACTTCCCATGTAAAAGATATTGCAGAATGACTGAAGAAAAGCAAACATAAGTAGTACCTACTAATTGGGATGTGCTGGTTTGGTTTGATTTCTGCAGCAGTGTGTCAATGACAAGCAGAAAGGATCAAATGAAATTTGGAGCTATGACTTGTTTTAATCTTAAATGCTCAAATATGCATCCCAATATGAAAAAATGTGAGGCCATGGTTTTCCCTTGCACTCCCCTCCTGCCTCATTCAGGGTATTGCTTCATAGATATTAGATGGGTTTTTTTCATGTTTTTTTGGTTGAGAACAATCACCATTATCAAGCTTGCCCTGACACAGGAATGTAAGGGTGTATGTCTACTACTTTGCTGTAAATTCATTTGGGCCAACCGTCCAGTAGCTGCTATACTCCTTATGAATTCAAAACAGGAATGTGCAAAAATACGGGCTGATACTTGACTTGAATTTTTTACTGATTTGTAAATACACACACTCCCCTGAATTGTGCTGAGTAGCTCCACTAGCTGTTGACTTCAAGAAGAGATGTTCCTTAGAATAAAATCCCTAGATTTGCAAAGTGATGGGCTCTGAACTATTGAACCCACTGAAAATGTCAAGGGACAGCTGAAACCAAACCTCTTCTGCTAGATCCTAATTTGGCTTTTCAAAATGTGCAAAGTGCACCTTCTGTGATGCAGTTCTTCACAGCCAAGCAATATACATGCAAGAGATAAAAGGGGTATTTTAACAGGGTTCACTGATTTTACAAAATATAATAAAAGTTCAGTCTTGATGCTTCCAAAAGGACTGGACAGAAACAACTCCCTCTCGTTTTTGCCTTTTAAAACTGATGGTAATTACATTTCATTTGAAAGAACTGTTGAAAGTTTAAGAACATATAAAAAGTTTTCAGTGTTTTTCTATGGAAAAAGAGCTGAAGATAAATATGTATGAATGTATTTTTTTTTAAAAATGGCTGTATAATAAAGTAGCCACTTCACCACCCTGCCAAAAAACAGTCTGTATAAAACATTGCTGGAACCAGAGAGATAGTTCACTCCTCTAAGTGCAGTGGCACTCTGGAAGGAATAGGACAAGTGGAACTCTATGTCACCTGATATAAGCCATGAATATAAAACTAATGGATTTTCCTTTTCATCTCTCTTTAATAGATACTGAATAAAAGATCAATTTTCAATGCATTTAAACGGAGAAAGGTGTTATGTGCTATGTTAACAGTTATTTCCCCTTGTCAATTAGTTTAGAAACTAGTTCAATAATTTGTTAAGGCAGCCAGGATCAGGCTATGGCCCCTCCTGTTGCCTAAGGCCTTTTTCCCAGTTTTGTTAGAGAAACAGCATTCAGGCTTTCTCAATCTACATTCAATTAAGTTCTACGTTAGGTTTACATCACCAGCAAATGGGGCTATAGATCTCTATTCCCTTATTTAAAACATGAGAATATTTGTTTCTTTCCCTTCAAAAATAGTGTCTATTGAGGACTGTTAAAAAAATAATAATGGATCTTGCATACCTTGACAAAAAAATCTTTTCAGAGAGATTTTTTTCCTAGTCAATAACATAAAGTGGCTTTTTTCTTCAAAAGACAGCCTCAAATCCAATACTATTCTGAGAGACATATTTTGTTACACTTACAGCAGCAGGCTGGAAATGTGCTGTTGATTTGCTCCATAACATCTGTTAGATCTGTGTTGGTATCATGAGGTGGAACTAACAAGTCATCTGCAGACAGGACAACAAAAAAGAGCAATGAATTTTGTAATGAGAAGATTAAAAACAGGATGACAACAACAACCTGAAAGACATTCTCATCCTACCTTCCAGTTAAATACTCCTTTGTATTTCAAGAGAAACCACTACCTGAAGCTTTTGTAACATCATGTATAGCAACCATCATTGATAATTGCCAGCCTTGGGAGAGGAGGTTAAAGTTACATTACTGATTTGCAGCAGAACTCATTTCACTTTTATTTGAGCTTAACCATTGCACCCAAGATTTAAACTGAAAAAATGCTGCCAAAAAGCAACAGTATATAAATATTTACAGTTAAAATAAATAAAAGTTTTACAAGATGAGGGAATTGTGCTTGGTAGCTGCTCAATTAATATTCTTTTCTATTTTCAGATGATTTGTCATGTAACTTCCCGAGTGAATATACCGTTCTTTTCTGAAAAAAACATTTATCTTTTAGATGGTGTTTAATCAATATGCACCAACAACTTCACTAGTGTTAAAATCCTCCTTGCCATTTTGTTTTTAATGCTGCTTAAAATTAATCCAAGGGAATGGTTAGGGAATGCAACTGGCTCTGCTCCTGGCAGTGTTATTACACAGCATTTCTCATAAATCTACCATTGCACTAAATCAGATTCAGAGATGTTCCATGTTTTTCCAGATAAATTAAAGTAAACCCTCATGTAAATGCTAAGTGAAAGCTTTTCAGTATGCAAGGAAACATTTGCCTTGTTTTCCACATAAATATTTTTTCATCTATAACATAAAGGCTTGAAAACAAAAACAGGGAGGAAATTACATTTAAGATAATTTGAGATAATTTTCCCCTAATTTTGAACATCTAATGGTCTGTAGTTATTTCTGCTAATTCCCAGTGTAATTAATGAGTTCTGCTTTTAGAGAACTTAAAATAATCTTTGAAGAGAAAAATCTCTTCATGTGCAGAGGCTGTACACCTAAATAATACCTAAACTCAGTAATTCCTAAAGATGTGAAGTCTTTGAGGCATGAGGTCATCAAAATACCAGGACAAGCAGAGGATACACAAGAATTTTTAAAGCAGCTATCAAGAAGCTTCCATTACACGTTTTGGATATTTCTTCCTGTATTTGAAAGATTACTTGGTTGGCTGCTTGTACTGTAGGACAAACAGCTGTTGGTCATTTCGGTCCAGTAAGATCTAATTTCCCTTTCAATGAGGATGGATTTGCCCAGTAAATTAATTTCCTCAAAATGGATGGGACCAAGAAGTCTACTGATAGAACTCCATAATCCAGAGTCCCATGGATTCTCATGATACTGCAGCTGTTTGTAAGTGTAGGGAACCAACAGCTCCAGCTGTGGGAAGTCTCGCTCCTAGTAGCATCACAAAGATAAGTTTATTTTTATTTATAAATCTTTTCAAAAAGATGCCAACAAACATATTCAGTAGTCACCTACAGAGGCATACAGCATATTACCTGTGCAAAACACTTACCTGTCTGATGAAACTGTGAGCTTGTCTCTTGCTCAAGTGGGTAGCTGAGGGCAGAGTGCTGTGGTGAAGCACCATTAACCCGGGAGTCTGACTCAGGCTACACAAAAGACAATAACAGTCAAATTTAGATAAATTGTATATACAGAAATTAAGTGTGGGCTTGTATGTTGTCATCCCTTTCTTTTCCTTTTTTAGGTGCTGTATCTTGTCTGCTCTCCAAACTACTGAAAGTTGGTTTAGATCTATACAACTGTTAGGGGGAAAAGAAAAACAAACCAACAACCTGTTAAAAGAAAATTTGGAATTAAGTGGAATTCTTATGAGACTCAAAATTGCAGGAAAACTATGTACTATGTGATCTCCAGAAAATAATAAGGAGGCCATATACTTCAAAAACTGTGTTGTAGGTAAGCCTTTCTGGACTCTTAAATTCACCTGAAGAATCAAACACATGAAGTTGTATATTACATTTAGTTGTAACCAAGTATATGCTTGAGATTATGTTTAAGTATACACATATGGACATGAAATAAGAAAAGAACATAAGACTCCTTCACTATAACAACTCAGAAATACTGGAAGAGATCTTGTTCAGGCATTTTTTTACTCTTTTCCTTCTTTCTTGTAAAAATCCTTTGAGGAAGAGAGTAGTAATACAGTATTTGAGGTCCAGAAGTGATTGTCATGAAAAAAAACAACAGATACATGTGTAACAGTATTTATATCTGAGGCATCCTTAATAAATTATATGGTTGCCCCTATAATTTATTTTTTTGATTGTAAATCATAAAATTGCTTCTGAACAGCAGACTGTTTTAAGTAAATCTGTCAAACACAGATATAGCTGTAATAAAAACAATCATTACTTTTGAGATCTTCTTGAAACAGAGACTAAACAAGTACTTAGAGCAGCTGTGAGACTCAATGCAAAGAGGTAATATACAGAATGGCCGTTAATTTGTACACAAGTTCACCTCTTTGCAGCCCACAGCCTTAAGCACAACATTCAATTCTTTGAGACAACTTCCAGTTTAAAAAATAAAGTCTTCAACAGAACTGAAGATTGTTGAACAATGAAAGATCCTTTTTTTCTTCCATACACAGTAGTGGGAAATAGAAGGAAATGTTCCTCTGAGCACTCAGCAAATCTTTTTTCTCCTCCAAATCTCTCTTTCAGCATGACAACACCAACTTCCAGCTTTGACTAAAAAGAATACATCAAGAAATACTGCTCTGCACTTAGAAGAAAGATAGAAATGTTTTCAAGGCAGCCAAGGATTTTACAGTCAATGCCTATCACATAGTTAAGTAATTTGCTATTCATTATCAGGGTTCAATCCAGCTACAGGGTTTGGGTAAAATTAGTGTGGTGATTTTAAATAGCTGAAGCTTGGGTTGCCTAACCCCAGGTAATTCTGTATAGCCAGGAACTTGTGTTCAAGAAGACTTTATAATGGTAAAGAGATGAAGGAAACTCTCCCAGGGTTAAGAGAAGGCTAACTCCAGCAGCAGAGTGGCTGCCTGTCCACCCACAGACTGATGGATAGAGATTTGAATCACACAAAATGCAAACTTGTACTTGGACTGATCTCTGTCCCTCTTCAAGCAGTAGCTGCAGAAAAATGGTGCAGAGATGACTGAGGGTGACTGGCGAAGGAAGATAGGTGCTGGACTTGATACAAAACTGCAGTATGTCAACACATAGGCTAGATCAAGGATAGTGAGGCACAGCAAAGTCAAGATTAATTAGGGTGGAAAGGAGATAGATGTCTGTGAACTTAAATGATGAGTTAGTAGTATTTAGTTACCACTTAGGAGTGCTATTGGAAATGACCAAAAAGAAAACGCCTGCAGAGCAGAAGGACTCTAACAGTGGATAAACAGAGAACAAACAAAACATACTTAGAATACTTTACATTTATGTACCACATATTGCTGCAGGAGTATGAATGAAATATTGCATCTGGATTTTAAAAAGACAAAAACCAAAAAAACATGTGCCCTTCTAATCAGAGAACAATACCTGATTACTTCATTTTCATTTAATTATACCGATAGATATGTTACACTACATAGTGACCGCAATAACAAGAAAAGCCAAAAGCAACCAAACCCCTCCTCTTCCAAAATCAGGACAATACAGTTAAGCAGATGAAGAGTGGGGTTTGAAGCAGAAAAGAAAGGGTTCTGGTAGTGACATAAATGCCTTAACATAATAGTCAGGTACTGAAAATGTTACATGCAAAACAGTTGAGGATATACTTGCATGTATTTACATGATTCAACAGTTTTACTCGGAGGAAACCTGAGAAAAAACTATAGAAAATCATATTTTGCTTGACCTCAGTTGCATAACACCTACAAAATCTAATCACTTTGATCTTCAGCCCCTTTCAGGCATTATGAAGTTCATGCCTTTTTATTCAGAACAACTCAGCAGACCACTCTTAAGCCAGAAAGCATAAGAAAATCGCCGCAGACATTACCATATCATAGATTCATAAGAATGGTTTGGATTGGAAGGGACCTTAAAGATCATCTAGTTCCAACCTCCCTGCATGGGCAAGGACACCTCCCACTAAATCAGGTTGCTCAGAGCCCCATCCAACCTGGCCTTGAATGCTTCCAGGGAGGAGGCATCCCCAACTTCCCTGGACAACCTGTTCCTGTGGCTCAGCATTCTCACACTGAAGAATTTCTTCCTAATGTATAACCTAGATCTCCCATCTTCCAAATTAAAGTAATTCCCCTGCTCTTATTGCTTCAAGCCCTTGTGAAAAGTCCCTCCCTGCTTTCCCTGTAGGCCCCTATCGGGTACTGGAAGGCTGCTATAAGGTGTCCCAGGAGCCTTTTCTTCTCCAGGCTCAACAACCCCAGCTGCCTGCTGCTTCTTCCTGAATAAATAAAAGCAGAGACAGAGCACATGCCTATAGGGATGAGGAGGAAATTTCCAACCCCAGTTTCTGGGAGTTTTCAAACTTCTTTTTATGCAAAATGAAATCAAGATACAAAAGGACAGAATTTTCACTATTAATGAAGGTTTCAAAGGAGATATTTATTTTAACCAATTTCGATCTACAGTGCTTTATTTTACTGTGTCTTCTGCTGGTGTCTTTCCCAAAGAAGACCTGGAACTGTGCCATGGCTTAACGGATAGGTAGGACATACTCTTCTCCCCTTGACTTCTGTTGCTTTTGGTAAAAAACAAACAAAAAATCTCCCCCCCTCAAACCTCTGAATCACAGAAAACCTAAAAAAGGCTGATTCCTTTTGCACATCCATTACAGATGTTCTTGTTCCAGACTTACTCTCCTAGCCATAAAAGAAACAAAGCCGCCTCTGCTCTTCTGATGAAGCTCCTGTGCTTTCAGTTGGAGGAGCTGCAGTGCCTATTTACTCTGTCTTAGATCCTGATCATACAGCTATTGACAGATGATCTTCAATCCTATTAACTTCAATATAAAATCCAATATGAAACCTCTATTTTGTAGTTCAGACAAGCAGAAGAAAATCCAAATAGACATTAAATGTCCTTCATAATAGGTCTTACTTCTACTTTGTGCATTCAGTATCTTAAAGGACTGAAGAAAAAGAAGGGGCAAAGGATTTTTTATGTTTTTTTCTCTATATGATTAACATGTTCTTATCAAAGTTGTCACATGCCAGTTCTGTTTCACCTTCCTTTGGCACTACAATCAATCAGGCAGACAAAAATGACAACATCATGTGACAGCTACAAATCCTTTGGGCTTGCTAAAATAAAAATAGTACAGTAACCTCAGAACTGTGACCTGAATAGGCAAATGTGCAGCAAGGATGCATGTGTATTTCTGCTAAAGTGGTCCCTAAAGAATGTGTTAAGAATGCTCTCATCTGCATTAAAAGTAACTACAGGAAAGTTTCTAAGTTTCATTAATTTTCTACCCAAAATATCTGTGTGTAGACAGACTCACTGTATATTTTAGAGAAAAAAAAGAAGTAATAGTATTTTAAATTCAGTGGCAAGTTATTAACCCCAACAGTCAGGAGGCTGACTGCAGAAAAGGAGAGATTTGCTGGTGATGGAAAAGGCAGAGATGGCATAAAATGCCAGTCAAGGCCATAAATTGCTGTAAACCAGTTGTGTTCTTTAATGCCAGTAATTATTATTACAGAATTTACAGAGTTGTTATATATTCTGGCTCTTGGACTTAGGAGAATATTTCATGCAAATCATCCATCTCATTAATTAGAAAAGGTATTCCTTATATTCCTATACTCCTGCTAACAAAACAAAAAAAATTGGACAGCAAGTAAAAGCAAAAGAAACAACTAAATGTACTTTGATCCTCAGCTGGCTTCTGATAAAGTCCTTCCCCAAGCAGTGAAAGTGGTAAAGACTTTCACAGACTGTGGACGGCCTGGGTGACAGAAAAACTAACATGATGAAAAAAGATGACTTTTTTCAGAAAGCTAATGGTGCAGTAATGGGATTCAGTGCTGCTTCATAATTGTAATAATGTTAAAATAAAGAAGTTCCAGAGAATATATATGAAAGAGTTTCATTATTTATAACTTCTGAATCCCCTTTAGGGGAGTAGCTTCAGCATCCTTTGAGAGAGCTTGCAAAAAAAACCTTTTAAGTGTCAGGTCAAAAAGCCCTGCTAAATAAAGTAAGGATACATTTACAAAGGCATATTGAAAAGTCACAGATCTATTATAAAAGCAATAATGCAGACCTTCTCATATACTTGACTAGGTACCAGCCCCTCCATTAAAAGACAGCGGAGAAACAGGAACAACTTTGGGAAAGACACTTGCAACAATCAGAAGCACAGCATGACTGTCACAGTGGCAGGAGATTTTGGACAGGAAACAAAAGAGTGACAGTATATAGTAAATGAGGTGTAAATTATCAGAAATATTGAAAAAGGTCAACTCTGTTCTACCTTACCCTGTCAGAAACCACAAGCCGCAGAATACAAACGCAGAACCTAAAAGAAGAAACTAATCCCTCCACCTGCCCACTTTATCACAACACACATGTATGCCCTTGTCCTGGTTTGAGCCAGGATGAAGTCAATTTTCCTTTTACTGATTTTTTTTTTTTCCTTCAGTAAGCTTTCTTTTAACTAGTAGCAGAGTGTTCCAACTAAGACTGATAACAGATGGAATGTTTTTCTAACTGCTGGGTCTTCAAGGTCATGTCTTCACTCTGCTGGCTCAGACACTACGGGGAGATCTATGACCCCCCATTAGAAGGCTGAGTTAGACAGACAGCAAAACTATCCAGAGATATTCCATTCCATGTATCTATGTAAGCTCAGAGACTACAGAAGACAACTTCCTTCCTTCTTGTTCCCTTTTCTTCCATCCATGGCCAGCGTCCAGGGAGGACTCCGTCCATCCATCACCACCGACCCCCAGGCTCAAGCTCTCCTGACCCTCATCACTCTGTGCTTTCTCTGGCAGCAGTCCAGAACTGTTGGGGACTGTTCACAGCTCAGGAGATGCTGTGGCAGCTGCTGGGGGTGGGGGGAAGCAAAAGGCTTTTGCACATATCTGAACACATTTGTGTAATTGTATATATTTTCTTATATCATTAGTGTTTAATTAAAGCAGTGGAATTTAGTTTTCAATCCAGAAAAGTCTCTCTCTCATTCTCTCTTTCCTTTCATACTTGGGCGGGAGGGGGAGGGGACTGAGAGCATTGTTGTTGAACCAGAGTCAAATGGTGACAGCCCTAAAGTTCTTAATAAGAATGTTAAAAGTTTACAAAAAATATTACAACAGTATAACATTATCCACAGCTACATTATAAAAAAAAGGAAAAAATTAAAGGGTGAACAAGTTCCCGCTTCAAGGACTAAGCTGCAAGGGCTGTGGGTTTGGCTGAACTTCTGTGTTTCTATGCTACAGCTGTTTCTTTGCAGATTTTAAACCCTTCTCCCAAACAACTAATATTGGCCACAGTTCTCAAGATACTTCATGAATGACTGTTAACAGTTGCATTGGTCATCATAAATATTTAAGCTCCTCAAATACTTATTAAAGATGCTAGAATGACAGTAACAACAATAAAAACACTCTGCTAGAGGGGCAGGGAAGCCTTTGGAACAGATGCATCAATGCTATTCAGCCAAAACTGCCTATAAAAATGACAAAGTCAGCCAGCCAGTGAAACAAACAAAAATTGTCTTTAGCACTGTAATGAGAGTATCATCTACAGCAGGAGCTTATGCCATTCTGATACCTGGGTTATGTGGTCTGTTTCTTGCCTTAGTTAAACCCTCTATTATGTACAGCCAGCCATCTGACTCATCAAAGGCAGGAATTACTTGGCTTTCTGTATTCGGACCCAAGTGTAATGCATAGATGGAAGAAAACATATATACAAATTTTTCTTTATAATCCAAGCTTCCACACATGGTGCATGTATGGAACTAACATGTCTAACACCACCTTGTAGATATCGCTGTTATTTTTATAATATGGATGTGTATATACTGACTTCAAAAACAACTGATATATCTTCCCCCCGGGAAAGAAACCTACTAGTTACTGACATTTGCTAAAAGGCTCTTGCCTTCAGTATTTATTTGTGTGCAGAACATTCTGCTGCAGCTTATTTGTCTAAATATGCTACCCAAGAGGAACTCAGTTTTAATGGAATGAATTGCTCCATTGCATGTTAAGAAAGGTGGCCATCTGTCTTTGGCATGCTAAGAAAGGTTTCTGTGACTAACTGTGACAACAAATAAATTATTTAAGGAAAGACTAGAAAACTGAAGTCAAATACAGGTTGTGACTGGCATTACTACTTGGAAGAGGGTATATATTTTCGCCCCCCTACTTTTTTAATTAATGAAAAACTATTGCACTTGTTTGTGTTATGCTCAATGTTTTTGAAGTTACCTTGATCACCTCAGCACCTGTAATAGTCTTGTGCTCATTTGACTTTGACCCTGGCTTGTAACAGATGGTAGGAAAAAATAAAATCTCTTAATCCTAGAAATGACTGAGTGCAACAGACCAAGCTAGTGTGGTGAAAATACCTACAGTAAAATTCTAATGTCTTGTTCCACCAAGAAATCCATCATACAGAAACAATACGTGGGAAAGACATCAGTGCAAATCTACCTGCTCAAGTAGCTGCCGTAGCCGGTGAAGCTGAGACTCCAGTTGTTTATTGTGATCTTCCAATATTTGCATCCTTGCTTCCAGGCGCCCTTTATGTTGCCTCAAGAGTTTGGCTTCAGCTATGAGCTCAGCGTCTTCCAAAGCATGATGAGGTGACACAATGGACTCAGGAGGTGATGCGAGAGGGTTTATTCCTCTCCGAAGATGTTGCTCCTTTAGTTGCTCATATTCTATCTGCAGACTCCTGGTACATTGAAAAGAAGAAGAGAATGATGATTTAAGCAAATTATAGAAAACTTCCTTAGATAAAATGCTATGATCACCTCCAAATACAGGACACAAGTAGCTCCTAAAAAGGCAATGTCTTGACTTGCAGTGTACAGGAAAACATCCTAGACTACAAAGCAGAGTTAAACTAAGGAATTTTGTTGCAGACCCACCCCCTACCACCTAACAGTCAGGGTACACACAGCATATGCCTCAATTGGTGTTTTCCCTTTTATTTTTTTCCTAAAACTATGACTCCTAGGTCCATCTCTTCTCATTTCGAGCAGCTATACATAGTACACACATGGCTCAAACAACAATGAGGTGACACTTCAGACAGTGGGTAGGATGATTCTGAGACCTTTGCTCTTCCTCGAGGTCAGCAATGATGCGTTCCAACTCTCCTCGCTCTTCCTTTTCCACTGACTTGAGTATCTGAGCAGGACTCTGTGGCTGGCTCACAGGAGACTCTCCTCCCAGCGTCTGACAGTACTGCTGGATAAGGGCATGCTCATCCTCTCTAGAAAAAAACAACACAGATAAAGACAGAGCAGTAACACATTTATCACGTGAGCAAACACCTTCGTCAAGCTGAGGGGTTTTGTTGGCATGTTTATCAAAAAGGACTGAGAGAGCAGGAAATATTAATCTAGTGTGTGTCAGATGTGTGTCTCAGAGAACTGTATCAAATTTTTTTATGAGTCATTTCTAAAAAATATACTGCAAAAAAGATATAAACAAGTAATGCATGGGAAGAAGAAGAATGATCTGTAATAGTGTAAAAGACCAGTTTACTTTAATGTATGTAATAAAGAACAAATGCTGCTGGTGGTTCAAAAAGAAATAATGAAAGCAAGACTCTGAGATAATATAAACCAAAAATGACCGACTAGAAATGCCTTAAAATAAATAAAAACAAACAAGCTATCTGGTATTTATACTTTTTCTTTGGAACATAAACAGATAATTTTGGTGTGCTCAATTCACCTATTAAGATTAGAGAGAAAAAAATCCACACAGTATTCTCCAGGAAGTCAAGAGCAATGGATCATCAAGTATATAGCTAATGCTCTGCATTGCACAAAGAGCCTGATAATGCTGCAAAAATAATGTTATAGGTTTGGAATTAGCATTCTATTTCCAGATTTTTTTATCCTGTTTTGCTATACACACAAGATACCTTGAAATTCTTCAAGGGTAGTAGATACTCTCCTCCTTATAGATGCAGGGGCAGAAATCAACTGTCCTCCTTCTGACTTGCATATAAATTACCTTCTGGTAAGGAAGTCCTGGCACTTTCAATTACGCTATAAAGTCCAAATGAGTTTGCTTTTTAATGTTGTGCCTTTCTTTTCTCTATACTAAAGTCAGATGGATAGAAAGTGAAGGACACCATGTCCTAAAAATAGTTGACTTGCTTGCTTACTCAAGGTGGATAAAACAGCAGCAAAGAAACCTACTACTCATGTTTTTACAAGAGAAATCGACACAGCAGTATGAACGCTCAAAAAACCCCTCCTTAAATTCTCTTCTTTGCTTGACTACAAAACAGAGACAGCATACTTTGTGATACTCTGAAGTACTGATCCTACAAACTTTAACCTAACGTTCTTCTACAGTTCAAGCACAGCCAGCAAGATAGAAACAAGATAGAAAACCATATGAGCACATATTCAGATATCATTTAGAAAAGAGACTTTTTCACATTAAAATGATTCTTGTGCTGATCTTTTTCCTACTATTGTTGAAAAGAAGGAGATATGAATTCTGCTATTTAGCTCACTGTGGTCTGACATAAAGAAAGGACCCTCAAGGAGTGCCTTTGAAAGCAAATACAAAACCCAGGAAGTTCATTATTCAAAGTACTTATTTTCCAAGTAGAAGTGTAATGGAGTTGTTTTTTTTTTAAATTCCTTGGCAGTCAATTTAACAACTTTTATCACAAAATATCCAAATGTACAGTCTCATTTGAATTAATAGTATAACCAGCTATTTAGAAATGTACACCCCAGAAAAAATAAGTTATTTCTGTGGTGACAAATAATCTACACAAATGCATGTACCAGTAAAACACATCAGGTGTTTCACAGGCCACATACATGGATTGGGGGTTTTATAAAAAATATATTCAAGCCCTTGGATAAAGAGAATAAATGCCTCTTACAGAAAGGAATGACAGTTGCAAGAGTACTGTTTGTGTAATGGAAGAACCTATTTTAACCTGCTGAACTCACATTTTTTGGTAGATCAGTACACCAATACACACTTTAAAGAATCACCAGCGTTAGGAGCACACCAAAATACCCATAGATTTATTAAATTCTGCTTCCTAGTGTCTCTTTCTTAGAAAAGTATTTCTGTCATGCAGTGATTCGTTTCTCTGTAATACTGCTTAAGACAAATTTTACTGAAGACTAACCCTGTGGTAGAACATCACTGATTTCTTTCTTCCTAAGGATAACTATTCAGTGTATACCCAAAGCTATCATGTGGGCTGCAACTTTCCGACTTGTCAATGAGGTATGAAATCTAGATTATTACAATCAAACAAATATGCATCAAGTAGCACTAAACATAAATAAATACATAAATATGGTATAGCCTGTGACAGTTCTAATAACTTCTAAAGTTCATGGCAGTCTATTCCACATAAGTTCATTTATGACATAAAGGTTAAAAACAGTCAGGTATGAAGAGAACTCTGGTCAGTTATCACTTTCCTTCATCCTGTCTTTTGTGATTAACTACTGATTTGCAGAAAGTTACATGTAAAATTGAGAAAGAAACCTAATTAGTGTTAAAAGTTAAAAAGTCTAAAGGAAATAATATATATTCACTTATTTCTTATCTGTCTTGGCTACAGTCAGTACTATACTCATGAGAAAAAACTACAAGACTGATCTTCCCATGTAAATGAATAAATGCAATGAATTTTTCATTCAATACAGTGATACAATTAAAATATTGGGCTTAAATGTGCATTTAAGTCCCTCAAAAACACAGGGAAAATCTGAAAGCTGAAAAAGAAACAGAACAGTGCCTTCATTACCACTTGAGTGATATGAGGAAAATTCATAATCACTTCCTTTGTTGTTTTGCATTAGTCTATTTTAAACCAAAGCAAATGCTAGTCCAGTTAATGAAGTCTGGATCAGGTCCTGATGTGATACTGAAAACCTCACCATCCTTTAACTATCTTGATAAAAAAAGCCTGTCCTTCACAAGTAATTATTTGCCAAGTGATATAACCACTTTTGGGGCTTCAAACTCTGTGGCACATAGCTGGGCTTGTAAAGCCCCGCAAAACATGCAGAATCCCCTCCTCACCGCCACCAAAATGGCTGCACTAAGCCAGGAAGAGCCAGCAACTCCACGCCACATCTTCAGTGAGCACACAAACAGGGTGTTAAAGCAGACTGCACAGAGAGAATAGTTTATGATTCAGGTTTCAAAGTACATATTACTTTAAAGGATGCAGTGTAAGAACACTTCAAGCCTTGTTTTGTGCAAGGGTGTTGATGTCAGGGAAGGTTCACGTGATCAAGTAGTTGAGTCTGGTTATTTCAATTAGGCATCAAAAAGCTGATGTCTGCATTGTAAGATGACGAATTTGTTTATTATCAGCTATGTAGGTCATATTAAATTGATAATTTTTTTTAATAGGGTTTGGTAAAGCTGGATTTATTACATTTATGTAACTTTGTTATATCTTGGTTTCTGTCAAGATTATCATTAAGAACAATCTTGTTTTTTAATGAAACTTATAAACCCTTAAAGAAAGAGTTTACATATTACATGCTTGGATACTTTTGCCTGTATTGTAGTTCAGTGGGTGAGATCAACATAGCTAAATACAGATTATTTTATATTTTGGACTCATGGTTCTTCAGTCCAGAGAAAATGTGATTTCCCTCCTCTCCCACTCATTCAGTAACTGTACACAACATATTGATATTGACCGGCCTCTTTTTCAGGTATCACACCTTGCAAGTAACAGCAGGCCTTTTAATGTGCTGGAGGAAGTGCCTGATAAAAGCAGTCTTCCCAAGGAAAAGTGGATTTTTATAATGTGTTGCATCTCTGGTCTGCCTTGCAAAACCACTAGTTCAAAAAACCAGAACCCTGAGCAACAAACCTCAAAACCATAATTAATACAAAGTCATTAGTAGCCCAGGGCAGGGCATCCCAGTGACCTACAGCATAAGGGAGTCACACAGGCTTAATGCCACGCAAACAATTTCATTTTGACAACCTCAGGCTGTCTCCTGCAGAATTGTTTGCAGATGGCAATCAGCAACCAAAATCAAAGCACAAAATCAGAAAAAAATCCCCATCCTTTCTTGGTTGTTATTCTCCTAAAGACTCTGTGTGCCTTGAGAAAAAATGAAAAAGTACACAAAGTCCTTCAACAGCAGAGACTGCAGCTCCTTTTCAGGATTTCACCATAGTGAAGCCGTGTCCTGGTTTGAGCCAGGAGGAAGCTGATTTTCTTTTTACTTTTTTTTTTTTTTTTTTTCTTCAGTGAACTCTCTTTTAAGAAGTCCACAAGTTTTCCAGCTAGTGGACTGATAATGTCTGGCTGTTTATAGTTAGTGCTGAGAGACCAAGACCACTTTGCTCTGCTTGTTGAATCAAATGCTTTGAATACTAAAGGAGCAGAAGAGTCGTATCTACAAACCTCCCATAAGGAGGAGTGGACTAGACAGACAGCAAAATTGGTGAACCAAAGTATTCCATTCTGTGTATCTACAAAAGTCTCAGTATAAATTCAGGGATCACAGAAGTCAAGCCTTTCTTCTTCTTCCTCTTCCTTCTTTTCTATCCATGGCTGGCATCCAGAGAGGACTTCATCTATCCATCACTGTTGATCCTAGGCTCGTGCATTCCTGACCCTCATAACTTTCCCCTAAGCTCCTGTCTGCTCTGCCACCCTGTTCAGCAGTGCTCCGGGACATTTCAGAACTGCTCCCAGCTCAGGAGATGCCATGGGAGTTGCTGGGAGTGGGAGGAGGCAATATGTTTTGCACCTTCCTGCACATATTCGTATATATTTGTACATATTTTCTTTTATCATTAGTATTTAATTAAAGCTGTCTGGTTTAGTTTTCAATCTGGAAGCCTCTCTCCTTATTCTCTCCCTCCCTTCCCTATCTGGGTGGGAGGGGATTGAGAGCAATGTTGTCATTGGTTTAATTTTCGATCCTTAGTCAAACCATAACAAGCAGTGAAAATGACATCCCAGGAGGTCAGACGCGAAAGAAGTACATCTCAAAGGAAAAGAACACTCCAACAAGGAAACCCAGGGGAAACGTCCTTTGAAATGCCCTATGCTCTTTGTGGATATACATTTTCAAGAAGTCTATTCAAAAGCATGCATCATGCAGGGGGGAATGAAGAGGCAAATAATGTTGCATGTAACTTCCCTTCCATCAAGACTATGCTATGGAAGGAAAAATTCAGATTTCCTGACATTCACTTTTCATCAGTGTATTATCTTATCTGATTAAGAAAATTGGTTGTTCAATTAGGTTTCAGATAGTAAGATGTGGCTATTTGTGATCCTCCTTATATTCTAGTATTAATACAGTGTACCTTGACCTACTGGTGCTAGGGAAAATATTAGAGTAAGGTTCAAGAAGGTACTTTGAAATACTTTGTCCTTAGCCTACTTGTTGTCTCTTAATTTTATCATCACATGGAACTAATTTCTCATTGTGGCAAGATGCCTTTAAACCATTTACATCATGTTAAAGTATTCAGGTACTACATACCAGGGCTCCAGTTTGACTTATGATGCATTAAGCAGCAGTGCCAGCTAAAAGCACCTCAGGCCTTCACTGTGTGTCCCTGCTCCTGAGTGCACAGCTCCCTAACAAATAAAATTTCATGTATGTTCCAACTCTGCCTTCAGCTGAGTGTGAACTGGCATAAACAGAACTGCAGACATGAAGATCACTTGTAGCGAAAGTATTAATCAGTAAATAGCTATTAAACATTCACATTTATACAGAAAGTATTTATACTATGTCCTGTGAAATTGACTTCAGTATAGGCTAGATAAGACAGTTCCTGCATCATGGAAATAAAAGTGTTAAATTCTTGTCCTGATTTCCTAACTATGTTTTTTGTCTTCTCATTCTACTACACCACAATCTGTCAAATTGTGAGGAACAGCATTCTGTTAGGGACAGTATTTATCATTCTTTGTTGAAAAGACAATTTTTTTCCTTATGCTCATGTTCATTTGTGAAGAGGCCAGTCTGCTTTCCAGATACAGATGTTTCCATATTAATTCAAGCCAAATAAAATTAATCACAATAGTCTAGCTTAAAAATTTTGATCTCCTTAATGTATGGACAAGACAGCATGAAGGAAAAACCTATCTATTCAATGTATTTATACCAGAGAATTAATGCATGAGAACATTATAAAGTATGTTAAGAAGGTGGGCATACTAGAGCCTATGACTTTTGATGGCTATATACAAACATCTCCAATTGAAAAAAAAAAAAAGTGTTTTAATGGAATTCACATACCCTTAAGGGAGCGGAGGGTTAGAAAAGCTTAGTTAGGGAGACGGAGGAACTCATAGTGAAGCTCAAGAGAACAGGTTAGTTAAAAAAACCCCAGGACATTTCTTTGAGGAATGTCTTCTTAACCAAATGGCATTTTGCAGAACATTCCTGCAAAAAAACCTCATGACAGCAGTTCTGTTAGTGTCATTCAAAGGCAGGAAACTTAGACATTCTTTGGAGCATGAAATGTGTTAACCTTATTGTTTATGAACTTGTCAGCCTGACAAGACCAAAGCAGTAATTTTCCAAAATTAAGTGCAACTACACTTTTGTTATATGTTCACAGTAAACAGACTCCTGAGCATCAATAAAAGATCACAGAATTCCCATTAAGAGAAGCAGAGAATTTGTTTTCCAAGCTGGTAATTGTCTCCTGAAGATGCAAATGAATACTGTAAGAAGAGATTTTGCTCAGAAAGCAAAACTACATCTGAGCTGAAAAACTATGCAACCAAATTTCAACTGGCTCCTTCAAATTCAGTCTATACAGAATGATTATACCATGCTCATTTTTAACTGCATTTAAATAATAAGAATAGAGCTGAACTATAATCCTAAATTCCCACTGTTCCAGTGGTAAGAGATTTTTGATCCAAAAATGGCATCCAAACATCATAGGTCTAATTCTCTGCAATAGTTTAAGTCTGAAATTCAAACCACAACTCTTCAGAATTTTGTATTTCAGCACTTCAGTATGTACCTTAATGAAAACAGGCAATATTATCTACAAATAAAACAAAGGGTGCCACCTGGTAGAAAAGTTATTTTCTTGTCCTCCCTGGCCTCTAAATCTCTGCATATTTTGTTTGTGTAACAGTCCCCTTTTGAAAACAGGTCTGAGACCCAAATTCAGGACATGTTGGTACTGAAGTTCACTATGTTCATTCTTTTCCTTTAAATATAGGTTTTCTTTTATAGGTGAGAAGGAAAATTGCATTAAAATCAATAGCTAATTGCCAGTAAAAAAATGAGAACATGCATCTGGGATGAACAGTTTGGTCTTTGTATATGAGTAGACTCATTATGTGCAAAATAAACAACTCAATCAAGTGTATGAGCATTTAGCTGCTTTCAAGTTTTCAGCTTTCTCTGCCAAATGACAGTGTTTGCTCTTTTTTTTGTTGTTGTTTTTGTTTTGAAGAGAAATCAAAAGGGAATAGTTTGGCTGTATTTCTGTCATTGGTGAGCCTACCAATGACAAAAACACACAAAACCAGTTACAAATGAAAAAAGTTTTATTAGTTACATAAAAAGAGTTAATTATGCAGGAAACAGGAAACATTTAAAGGTGATCACTAGTGTTTCTCTGAAGAAATATATTTTGAATCTCAATTTGTTAGTATATTCATAGATAGAATAATGTCATGATTATATTTTAAAACACTAAGTGAAAAGATTACTGAGAAAAATAGCATTTTCTAACTAAAGCTGAACAGTTTCTATTTCCTCTTTTAAAAAGCTGGTGACATACTTTCACATTAAAAATATTTAATTAATCAGAAATCCAAGGGCTTCTGTGCTTTGCAGGTTCATCAATACATTTTAATGAAGGCTTTTAAAATAGAACTGACACATCATTCAAAAAAGAAAGTATCATTGCTAAAATTATTGTGGAACTATGTTTATATCCCCAGGTACAAACAGATGGATCAACAGCTGGCAAACTGAAATCTAGGGAAGTAGCAGCAACACTGCTCTGGCTCTGCATAACCTCCAACATACATGTTTTTTGGTAGGTTTGGTTTTGGTTTTTGGGTTGGGTATTTTGTTTTGTTGGGGTTTTTTCCAGCAAGAAAATTACTGGAAGTTAGCACAAGCTATTGACCCACTTCATTGTCCACTTTGACGAAGAAAGATATCTTTTATACTACAATAAAAGCAGAAAAAGAATACCAACTAGTACCTATGGAGCTGTAACTTCTTTCCAGTCTTATTAAATATCCTTACTTTTCAAGTGGAATGGCTGACAAACACAGAGTTCCCTTACATCATCAAATGAACATCACCAATTTCTACAGCTGGTGCTTGGAATAATTAAAGTTATGCATCTGTCCTTGCCCTCCCACTTAATAGCTACTTTTACTGGGACTAAATCCTGTGTTACAGCTTACAAAGATTATACCATGCAGGTGTGACCAATTAATCTGGTAGCCTTAACCAGTATGAGTTACTTACACACTTCCAGTGGTGGAGCTACTGTCCGTGAGGAAGGAGCCATTGGTCCTTTCCATTTGCGCGAGCCTGAAAGGCACGGAAAGATGAGGATTTTCAGAGAACATACTGCACAATTTAAACAGAGGCAGTGTGAAGATCAAGTGTACTTAGAAACAGTTCAGCTATGGCAATCTTTGTGTACATGAACAGGAATAAACTCCTAAGACTTTGTGACAAAAACCTATAATCCAGAGGACTTTTATGACAAACTTGTGCTATGATTAACTAATTGTACTTGCCAAACAACTAAGAACAAGTATACTTGTATAATTATCATTAGCTTCACCACAACTCTCATGGCAAAATTAGTTAAAGAGATGTTTCCACAGATGGTTTTCTTTTTGAATTTTATAAAGCTGGACTGACAAAAGAGGATGAATACTTTTTACATATAGCACATGCAACATCTAAAATTACACTTGGCAAATAACATCACACTGTGGACAGACAAGTCCTGGAAAGCAACACAAAAAGCTGTGTAATTACAGGGAGTCATTGCCTATGGTACCTCATTGTGGAAGGAATTATTCTAAAAGGGCTGCATTATTATACTGTATTTATAATGCCATGCAGCTCTTTAAAATCACAGCAGAAATTTTCTACTTGTTCAGTTTTCTAGGAAAGATATAGCTTATGTACATAAGACGCATAAATAAAAATCTAGGAACACTCAGTGCTGTGCACATATATTGGACTGCATCAAATACAGATTTTTCCTTTTGAGATATCTTAATTTCAAACATATTTTTGAAAGTGTGTTATGCATTAATATAAACATCTTCAAACTTCATTTTGAAAGCAGTGGGCAAGTCCCTAAAGAAACAGAAACTCTGGTGTCTTCTTTTAGCACGGAGCAAGCTTGCTCATCTGTACATTTGTTAAAATTCCTCAGGGTTGAAGGAGGATAAATGACAGCACAGGCAGGATGAAGTAGCCTTGGTTGCCTTGTCCCACTATGGCTGGAAAGGGATGTTGTGCTCCAACACCTCCCCTGAAGGGAAGTACAAGCTCCTAAGTGACTGGAGACATTCAGATCATCTCTGCTCCAGGGCACCTCAAACAGATTTAGCCCATAGTGAGTAACATGCTTACAAGCCATCTTTGTAATGCTGCTTAGCTCAGTCAGCATCTTTAAGTCTTTGATAAAACATAGTTTTCAAAATGAATCTTCATAGCCCTGTTGCCATATAGGGATATACAACAAAACCCAGTATTTTTCAGAGAGGAGAGCCTGCCCTGAATCTCTTCGCAAGTAATAGATACCCTGACTCACAAAGGCAGATTCTACTGTTATCATCATGGTTTTGGTCTCCATCATTTAGTGAGGATTTGTTTGGAATAGCATGTGAAATCAGGCAATAGCCCTGATCAGGGAGCAGAGGAAGAAAGGAAAAGGCCTTCAAGGCAGAATAGAAACTGAAAGCTGAGAAAAGGAATTAGAAGCAACTCAGAAATGACACAGCTCAACTGAACAAGGAGACAGTACTTGACTGCAGGGGACTTTTGTCAACAGAAAAGTGAGGGTTGAATGTTCTTAAATCAGTGACAATAAAGGTTTTAAGCTCTAATATATTGTTTCAGATGGGCACAGTCTTACAGGGAATTCCTGGTGGTATTTGTTGAAAGAAGCTTAGCTGAAAAGATCAGGACAATAAAAAGTATTTCGTAGTTTATATGTGAAATATGCAGAGGAGGAGAGGGAAAACAGGTATTACAGCTAGGATCTCTAGAAAGCCACAGTACTGTGGCACCACAGGCTGAAAAAAGGACATACAGAAAGAGAAAATTCTTGCATTTTTCTAAAGAAGTCTAATTGATTTGCTCCATGAGTTTTAATTGATTACATGGCCTAAGTGATATATTCAAAGAAATGCTGGGTTATTTATATGAATGACATGTTCCAAATAATTGAAATAATTGAAATGCACTACAACTTTGCCTTTAGCAATGTATTATGCTACTAATGAAGGGTGAAAATATTCATTGTCGGAAACAAAATTTAAAATGTTGAGGCTGACAGTAGGTAGACATTCAGCATTAGTTTCTGCCCCACTTTTCTCTTGCAGCAAAGACCCTGTGTCGGATATGCTAGATATTTAACAAACTGTTTGAAGCTGTCTTACAGTGCCCATAAATGAGAATTCAGTTAACTTAAATATAAACTCTGAATTTTTCTTCAAAAAGCTGAAAAGTTAACACTGTTTATTAGTTGTGGAGCTCAGATAGAACAATAAAAAGAAAAACTGGCTTCATCCTGGCTCAAACCAGGACAACACCCAAAGCAGAACCAAGTCAGTTCACATGGCTCAGTTTTTTTGTTGCCTAAAAGTTAGGTGGTGTTACTTATTTTTGAGCGGGTAGCTCTGCTTAGTGCTTAACCAGCTCTGAATGTACAGAACTGAGTTCAACAAAACCCAGAAGCACTGAGATGACTTGGCATAATAGATATTTCATCAAGAAGGGACTTGGGTGACCCCATAAAAACTAGAACATAAAACAACTGTAATTATTATAGGCTCTGCTAAAAGTCAATCGTAATAGATAGTGTCAGTCTGTCATAGAAGAAAATTATAACCTGGGTCTAAAATCCTACAAGGATTTCCCTACAGGGAAAAAATATATATCCAACAAGTTCCACTTATTTCAAATCCTAGAAATGAAGAAAATAAAGGAAAACAGCACATTTTAGAAGAATGCACAATAATTTTGCAACACATTTGGTGTGACAGATGACAGATTTATCTATTTTACGTTTAATATGACTGTATTCAGAAGCTGATGATTTAAAAACATTTGACTTAATTCTGAGTGCAGAGAATTGCATCTTTTTGATAAATAATGTCCAGCCAGTAGCGTATATTAAAATCTGCAGGAATAAATCACAAAATACAGTGTACTCATAGCAAACTGTGCATCTCTTACCTACTAGCATACTGCTCTATCCTGGAGTGTGTGTCATCATGAAATAGCTGTGGAGACTGGGAAGGACTAGGTTAAACAAACAAACAAACAAATTAGCAGTTTCTAACACAATTAGTTATATGGAAAACATTATTTTTTAAGTAAGTTAGACTGATGACAAATAAATAAATTCACATTGCTGAGAGGGTTATTGCTTTGGGTCAGGCATGCCCTGTAGCTCATGCACAATCAGATTAGCAGCAATTGACCTAAAGAAAACAACTAGTATGCTAAGCTTTCCAGATAAAGGGGTTCTGCATACTCACTCATATTGCTCTGGCCACATACTGATGAGAGTGATAGGACTGTAAGGAAGACAAACAAAAAAAAAACAAAAAAAAAAGAAGAGAGAAAGAAAGAAAGAAACTATGAAACAAACACTTCAGTGCCATTTAAGCAAGAGAAAGCTGGAGAAACACAAAATATTTTAACCAGCAACCCACCCAGATTGTTTGAATAGGCACCTATTGATGCAGAAAAGAGACAGCAATAGTGCCATGTATCATGGAGAGAAAGGAGATTGACTTCTTATTGTTAAATTAAAATCAATTTAAAAAAAACCCACCAAATCAGTGCTATTGATTGAACTGTGGTTCGTAAACAATTATCAGTTCATTTAAATTCTGCTCAAGTACTGGACTTTCTTTTAAAACTAATTAGAAAATATAGTTACAAAAACATATTGGGGGGAAAAAAACAACCCACAAACACCAACAAAATCCATCAATGTTATATTCTTACTGCATAACAATCAACAACATTATTTCTATATTGTACATGTTTCATTGCATTCTGACACTTGGGTAACTATTTAGGTTATATTTAGGTTTTTATATTATTTAAAGGAACACATTACTGTGCTTTGCCACCTGCAGGGGAGACCAGCAGTTTCCATAGCATGATGCTGGCAATTTATCTGCATATTTCCCACATGTCTGGACCAAGAAAGTTTCATTCTGACCTGTAATTACAGTTTTGACATTCTAGTTTCTGGCACCAGTGGCAAACTTTCATCACATCACAGCTTTTCTTTGTTGGCAGCAACTGAAGTGAGCAACATTTTAAAGTCTGAATGTGTGTTGCTTCCCTAGAAGCCAGGCCATCCATCAACAATGCCAGTTTTCTGATTACTTCCTCCTGTTTCTTAAACCACTAATGAGCAGGGGTTGTTTGCTTATTGTAAATAAAATGCACAGTTCTCTGGTCATGAAAACAGAGCATGGACCAGGGCACTGAGCTGTCACATGCAAGGAGAGCACATACATTGCAGCTTGAACCTCTCTATCACTAGCTAAGCAGTGCTGTGTTCAGACCATACAGCAGTACTGCAGACTCCTGGATTTCAAGAGACTCAATCCACGAAACTACTTCTAGCATTCTGTCAACACACCTTAATTTAGCTATTTTAAGAGTGTCCTTTGCTTATAACTACCAAGTAAGTAAATCAAGTGGAGTATTTCTGCTGGCACCATAAGTAATACTTTGGAGACACTGAGAGTGGTCTGTTTTACTAGGCCACCTATATTTCTGAAGGCTGTAGTAATCTAATTAGCTCAGATATTTTTAACTCCAGAGACTCTGAGATAACAAAAGAAGCACTACAGTTCCAAAAGCCTAGTCTCCTCAGAGCTACAGAACTGTTCTCTGTAAAACAGCCATTCAGCTCTCTCCAACATTACCTGCTCAAGTCCATGCCTTTATGAGAAAATGCTTTAAAAAATCAAAGTTAAAATATAAAACTTTTTTCCCAAAAAAAAAAACAGGAAAGATCTGCAAATAATATGAAACAATTCATAGAAAATAACACAGCAAGAGGCTTTGCAGCTGCTGGCAATTATTTCTCAGGTTTCACTGTTTTGTTTTTAATGGAATAGGCCAGTGACCCCAGGAGCAATTACTCTAAAATCAAGCTTACGTCTCCAGGTTGTCACCCTCCAGCACTGTTTGCACAGGCAGGTAGCCAAGCCGGGGATGCTTTGCGAAATACTTCTTGGACCGGAACTTATTCTTCAGCACCTTCGTGAAATCCCGTACATCTTCCCCAGATGTTGTCTTAAAAAGTTACAAGAAAATATATTGAACATTGCTAAATAGCATTGAAAGTATAGTGCTGCTGTTGTCCTGAAAAAGGATACAAGAAAGAACTTTAAAAAAGTTAATGATGTGAAAAATGCCTTTTCAGTGTCCCAAAATATGGTACCATTAGAACAGTAATGCATCTACAAATTATCTTCTATCAGAAAAAAAAAATCAGCACAGCTTCAAATTCCCAGCAATAAATGCACTAGATTTACTAAATACTTTATAAATTAGAGAAAAATCGAAACAGGTTCAAATCTTCAGCTAAACATTTATAACCAGTCTTACAACATACAAAAAACTTAATTTTTCAAAAAAGAAAAAAAAAAAGGGTAAATCAGTTTATAAGGAGCTACTCTTAGCCACTGAAAGCAATCTCAGCAGTACACTCATATACACAAAGCTTGTGACTCACCCCACAGACAGAAAAACTTAGTAATGGCTCTGCTGAAAAAAATACAGCTAATTCTAATGACTTTGGCTAATAAAACACCTACCTAACACAGCCCTTTATATTCAGGAAGTGCCACAAAATATTCCCTGCTTCCCACTCTCTACCTAAACTGGAAAACTTTATTATACGACCGGAACAATACATGGTAAACCATTCTCTGTTGCAATAGCAGTTTTTAACGAGCATTTTCTCAAGTTACCTGATCTTTTCCTACAGGTTTCTACCATTATCTTTATCATTCCAGGGTCTGTCAGCCATTATCCAGGCTCTCATCAAAGGCTCAGCCAGAGGCTACCCTGATAAGAACAGGTAGGGCCTGAAGTAACATACCCACAGACTGATTCTCTTGTTTCCTTTCTAATGCAGGGTAAAAACAAGTAAAAAATTAGCCACAAGATTCGTCAAGTCTAAATTTACAAGTTGCAATCGACAGCTCCCACCATCACCCAGTGTCTTTTTTTAATGGTCCTCACTGATGCAGTCTCTTCCAAAACCAACAAGTGATTACTCCCATCTCTTGCCCCCACATGAAGCTATTTATATTCTTTAGAACAGACTTAAAATCAGTGCAACTGCTTTTAAAAAATCAATTTAACTGGAAATAGTCACAGCAACAATGGCAGCACTGCTTTGGTAATACTATTCAGTTAACTTCCACTAGAAAAGCAGGGATACAAGTAAAACATGCAGGCATGAAATACAAGGTGAAAACAGCAATAAAGAGATCTGCAGGAAGAAACAATAGTATATTTCAAGCATTTAAAGTATATTTGCTAACAGACTGTACTGAGAACTTAAGGAGAATGGTTCTCACCACATGTAACAGTTACTAGTAAGCATTTCCTCTTGTAACTGCGTTACAGAAAGTGGCCATCAACCTCCTGTGTTAGCTGAAGATTTGCAATGGCAAACTGCAGATTTTATTTCTGCACCCCTCTGCTCTGGGAAAAGCTTGTTAACATAAAAGGATGCCAAAGCAGATGACTATCCATAGGGAAAACAGAGTTAAAGACTTTTCAGTTTTGTGAAGTTTTTCCATTACATACTACAAAGAGGTGCAGAAGCAAGTTAGGCAAAATATTGTCTAATTTTGCTCTCTATTGTAAAAAATTAAAAATACTTCTCTATTCACACACATATTTTAATGTATGTATAATACATGCAGTTACACACTGTAACACAGATCAGATGAGCAATAAAAATTGTAGATAATCAAATTGATGTTGGTAAGAGTTTCATGCCTGGCTTTAACAAGTAACAAAAAACTAAGCAAATTTGGGAATGAGAGGTGTTTGAACCCCCAAATTTTAGAACAGGTAAATTCAAGGAAGTCTCACAAAATCACTCAGAAGGCATCTGCTCCCATCACTGCATCAACCAAACAAGGAATGTGAGGTAGCCCAAAGGGCTGCTGCTTCTCATGCAACAGTAACTCCAGCAGATGGAACTCTGTCCCATGGCCAAGGAATGAAAGTTTCAGTACCTACACATTGCAGAAATAAATGCTAACTGAGCTGCCAAGCTTTTCCTCTGGTGTATTCTTTATTTAGTGTGATGGCCTGGCCCAGTTCCTTGGAACAACTAATATGACTGTTTACTGACTGAGGAAAATAAATACTTACCAGTGAGAATTGAGTAGATTGGGAAGAACTACTTTAATTTACATGCAAATGAGATGCAACCCTTAGAAGTATTTCTTGTATGTTTTTTGCATATAACCCCATTACACACAAATTTAAGAAATCAGGATTTACACGGAAAGCAGTGGAGAAAACAGAATAGGCTGAGACACAGCTTTGATATGTTGGTTAATTGGTATATACTTTTAGTACATTAGAAATAGGACAAGTCTTTGTTGGGAAAAAGTACTACCAAGAATGTAATACAGCAGTTGGAGAGCTCTAAATAATATGTATGAATTATACATATAGAAAGCATAACATGCAGATAAAGAAGATATAATACTTATATACATATATTTATTTATCACTATTCTTTTTTTCAAAGAAAAAATAGTAAAGTGACAATGAAAGCTCAGAAGTTTGCCCATTCCTTCCACTGCACCCTAACTGTAAAAGGACCAGTTTGAACCTAAGCCATAATTCCCTTAATTACATTTCTGATATTGTGTTTAACATCAATCCAAAGAGCTGCTCTAATACACTCAAGGAAACTGATTCCCAGAAGAGATGTGAACCTCATTAGCGAATGCTGTTATTAACCCCAGCCAGACATTAATGGATTACGAGGAAGCTGGAGAGAACTGCACGCAGACATACAAAATGCACTATAATCAATAAAGTTCCAAGAGAATATATTTGGTATTATAAAACATGCTCAGTGATGCAAAATTTACAGTATAAAAGAACACCTATGCCATTTTAAAGGACTTCAGTTTATTATTTAATAGAAGCCCTAGTAGAAATACCTCACTTTCCTACCATTTGATACTCTGATAATGCTTTAGTTTTGCAGTTAAAAAAAAATAAAGCAACTTTTTCACATCTCTGTATTTTTATTTTTTGACAATTTACATATCTGTACCTGACTGTTCTTGACGGAAAACAAAATTCTTAGACCTACTTATGGTAACAGTTAGAATATGCGCAGGTATGATGAAAGCTGCATTTTAAAGGAGCTGTCAGTTGGTACCACTAGAAGGCTGGGAAACTCCCCAGCATAGGATGTGGGGTGAAGAGACAGATACTTCATTCCTCTTTTTTTTTTTTTTTTTTTTTAAATTGACACTTAAGCATGTAATTCCCAATAACTTAAACACGTTTAAGTGCATTAATTTATTCTCCTTCAATGAAGAACAAACTCTTTTAAAAAGTATCTCACATTCCTTGATAGTGGCATGAGATAGGATGAGATAGGATACCACAAACATTAGGTTATTAAAGACATAACAACTGTATTTATGGCCATCGCTGCCACATCATTGATGTTTGCATTGTGTAATATTCTGAAGATTACTCTTATGTCACCACTTTCAAATAGGGCAATTTCATAGCAATGTCTCACCAAGAGGAGAGACTGATTATAAATTGAGAGGTGTGTATTTTAGTTTACTGCAATGAAATCAAGTTGCAGTTTCAAGAGTAACTAATTTACCTCAGAATTTAACAAATTAAGTTGCAAAAAGGTAGCAGATCACATAAGCCAGTTACCTGAGCAACTGTAAGTGTGAGACCTAATGGAAAGCACATTGCCCAGCTGCTAGATATCAGAAACTATGCTAACCAGATTGCTCTTCTTCTCCAAGCAGAGAGTAATATCTGAACTCCACAGCTGGAAGCAATGCGCTGAATGTGAAACAGCCAGATTCAACCATTCTTGCTGCTTTCTTTCATCTTCCCCACAGAACAATCCCATTTTGATAACAGAAAAGCAGTGTGTTTGGTGCCCTGATAAGCATGTCGAGATGAAAATACTAACTTACTTCTGACAGCTTGTTGCTTTTAAAACACTGAGACTGCTTAATATTCAAGAATGTATCCGTCTTCTCTGGATGTCAGTACCAATTAGATTTTCAGATGAGTTACCTAGAAGAGAAGTCTTAACAGGCACTTTTGCAGATAAGCTTTATTGTGCCTGCAAAAATATTCTATCTAGGATGAACTATCATTCAACCAATAATTTCTGACACCTTGCCTATCATCTTTTGAGCTCTTTCAGGGAAATAAGATTCTGGTCGTCTGGGAGAAGAGGCTCGCCTTTGCTGCCATAATTTTGTATAGAAAGGCTACAAAAAACCAAAACAGTTCCCAAAAGAAAGACCAGGTACCAAGTGAGTGTAGTGGTACAGAACTACAAAAATTGATTATATTTTCATTGAGGTCAGGAAGTAAGACTACTTGCAATGAAAAAATTTTCAGAACTGCAGATTTGATACTTCTACATTATCTTGGAAAAGCTGCTTTTAAGGTTCTACTGTAGAATATAAGAATTGTGAAGTGGAAACAGACTGGAGAAAGAAAACTGATGCAGTAACTATTTCCACCTGAAATTCAAAGAAACCGTTGGTACAAAATTCCACATTAACATAACACAGGTATCACTACTGAGAGAATTTCCGTTCCAAAAAAAAGCTAAAAATAAATAATGTATGTTCTTTTGTAAGAGTATTCCTGAATTAGATACCAGGAAAATATTACAAAATTGTTACACATTAAAAATCACATTTCTCCATCTTTTTAGAGAAAGACTATTAAAGGTGAAAAAATAACTAGAATAACCTTTCATTTCTAATACTTAGAGACAGCAGTCTTCTCAGTTCCTTACCCATCTCTAAATACTGAATGAAGAAAAAAAGACATAACCAAAGTCCTCATTATACATTTTTGCATTTCCAGCAAAAACTGCAAGATAAGATGAATGCTAAGTGGCATTGCAGATCAGGATGCAATAACTACACATAACTAGGGAGTGTAAATAGCCCTATTCTGAAATTATTAAGCAATTCTCATCTGATGCAAATATTGCAAAACTCAGTAAAATATGGAATTGTCCCCTTAAAAATTTAATTTAAAAAACAGATTCCTTAAGCTATTCTCCAAATTATTGCAAATTTAAGTAGAAGTAACTGAGCATCTGAGAAACTGGTTCATATCCTAAAGTGAACTGCTTACCTGAAGACAATTAAAAGGTTTCCCATCCATCTGTGACTAAGCCCCAGTCCTAAATGCCAGCTTTATTAATCAGGGAAGCATTTTTTTCCCCCTAATTATTGCTAGTAGTCTTAATGTTAATGTATTAATACACATTAAGAAAGGGAAGCTAGGTCTTACAAATGCAGTTTAATGACTATATGTATTTGTAATCTGCTTTGCAACACCTGCCACAAAAGTAAAATTTTAACATAAACAGTCTTTGTGTTTGGTTGAAAATGTAGAGCAGATGCACTCTTCCTATTCAGGCTATCTGTACTGTAAGATAATGGATTTTAAGGAACAATTTATTTGCCTTTGCTACCTTCTTTTTGGTTGTGTTTCTTGGGGTGGTTTTTTTTTTTTTGTTTTTATTTTTTAACTCACAGACCCGGCTCTTTGCTATTTTGGGGGCATTATTCCATTTAAACATATAAGCTATTTTACTAACTTAATGCAAAAAAATCTGCAATTCTTGACTATTATATTGTGTTAAATGAGTTTAATATGTAGAGAGGCTTAGTAAAAAATTAGTACACCAACCATAGTGCACTATTACAATTAGCAATATTAAGTAAGACTAGATTATTTTTGTGAAATGAATTCTTTATTCCTGACCTAATTTTGATGAGATTAGTTAAAATGGATTGCATGTAGGTACTGATTATGGAATTCAATCAGGCATATAAGAATTCTGTTGATATAATTTCTTCTTACAGAAATTGAGCTAGCAGAAAGTACTTACAGTAAGACTCAAGAAAAAATTCAACTCCCATATTCAGCATCCAAATTAATGGGGGTCCTGTACCAGACATATAATTTCATGCATCATCTATATTATATTCCACTTCTTTTATTCTGCCCTACTTTAAACTGCCCCAATTTCCTTCCTTCACTTCCCATACACTTACTTTCCTTCACTCACTCTTACTAAGAATGTCATCTTATTCCCCTTATTATTCTACAGTGGATGCACCTCACTCCTCCCATATTTCATGGGAAGAAGGGACTTTTGCCCTAGGTTTCCTTATTTTGCACTTAATATTGCCTTAAAGCTACGTCCTTTTTGCAGCAGGAACGGAAATCTTCATTGTAATACAAGCTGTCCGTAGTCCCAGGGACACTGGGGATTGCAGCCATTCCCAGAACATACTTTTCTGTACAACAGGCTCTACTTGTAAATGAAATGGCACACACAGTTACATAATGTGAACGTGTTTAACAAGAACTGAGAGTTTATCTCAGGTATCAAATCTGACACCTCAGACAAAACCCAGAAGTCATAAGAAACATACCATCCTGTTCTAGGGACAGTATGATACCCCTGCTACATGTAATCTGTTTATTTCCTCTTACACTTCCCAATATGTATTTGACTAATGCAACAGGAAGGGTATCTCATTCTGTGGACTGGTGGCATTATCTATTTTGACACACCTTACACCTGCATTTCTGATTTTTTCTGTATATTATAGGAATTAGAGAGCATTTCTGTTCTATGACCATGATATAAACTAAAGCTTAGGTTTGAGGGAACACCATAAGGAAAAGAAAAAGTTAATCTAAGAAAAATACATCTCAAGCATGTTCAGATTGTTTGGGTTACACCGGTTAAAGAGGAAAGTAAGCAATCAGTGTCACTGTATTTTTAATTATGTTTAATGAAGAAAGATAACACGGTAGAGCTCCAGATCCTGAGGATTAGAACAGTTACGTAAGTATAGGCAAAACTGGGCCTGTGTCATGCCATGAAAACAGTATAAAACAAAGCCAGAAAATTACTTAGCTGTGAGCAGGAATATTTTAAAAGGAAATTAAACTTCAACCCAAAGTAATTTTAAACATTAAAGATTCTAAGAATCAACTCCAGAATTCAGAAAAGTACAGATTTTTTTTTTTACTAGGTCCTTTTAGAAATTAATCTCACAGCTGATAACATAATAAGACTTCTTATTACTTCTACATTCTAATGCAAATAAGAATATAAAATCACAATATCACACAATCTTAGGGGTTGGAAGGGATCTCAAAAGATCATCTAGTTCAACCCCCCTGCCAGAGCAGGATCACCTAGAGCACATCACACAGGAACACGTCCAGGCAGGTTTTGAATGTCTCCAGCGAACAAGACTCCACAACCTCTCTGGGCAGCCTGTTCCAGTGCTCTGTCACTCTCACAGGAAAGAGGTTTTTTCTGATGTTTACGTGGAACCTCCTATATTCCAGTTTGCACCCATTGCCCTTTGTCCAATCACTGGACATCACTGAAAAAAGCCTGGCTCCATCCTCCAGACACTCACCCTTAACATATTTGTAAACTTTGATGAGGTCGCCCCCCAGTCTCCTCTTCCCCAAGCTAAAGAGACCCAGCTCCCTCAGCCTTTCCTCAGAAATGTTAGCATAGGCTTTGTTATACCTTGAAATCTGATAGCTAATCATGCCCATGACCTATAATCATGGTCAGGTCCCTGACTTACAGAGTATATGGACTAAATCCTGACCTGATGTCTGTTTTATACAGACTTGCCAGCTCCAACTATTAAAAAATTAAAATCATTTAAGATTGGTTAATATTAGTTGTCTTTTTCTTAATACTCGTGACTGACCTACAAATCAGGCATGCATTTGTGAAACAACAGTTAATTGTTTTTAGGAAAAATCAGCATCATCTATACAGTCTGCTGTAGATAGATATCCTCAGGCTAATGGTCAATGAAATTGCTAAATTGGACTTCCAGTCACTTCATATAGAAAAAAAACAACATTACCAATCAAATAATTTCAGACAGAAGAAATCAAACCCACAGAAAGATTCACAGATATAAATAGAGATTTTCTGATGATAAAAAAAAAATCAACCTTGTTGTACAAATAAAGTTATGGGCCAGGCAATACTCCGAATTATGCCAAGGACATTTCTATGCCTAGGCAGCCGTACAGATGGAACATATTATTGTACATCTTCAGTTGCAGTCAGAAAGTATTAGACTGCATGTTAAGAAACATATAAAATCTGTAAAGCAGAGAAATAATCTGTATTGCAAAAAAATATTATAGACTGATTTTACTGATTTATCAATCAAATCTTAACATTAGGTTATAGCATTAATGAAAATTAACATGACTCATGGTTTCCTCTGCTACTAATGAAGAGAAAAACACTACTTAATAGAATTTGAATTCTGTTACAGGAGACACGTGATGAAAAAGAGTGGGTAATAAACCCAACTTATACAGCAAAAGACAGTCAAATACCTCAATGATCTTTTGTTAACAAAAGAATGCACAGAACCTAGTAACACTAGTGGAAATCAGCTCTAGTTACATTCTGGTCTGAATTTGTTTTGCTGAGCATACAGGCCCTTCACTACTGTTGTTCAAGTTACATATCAAATATGCTATTAATTTTTTTGTGACTGAGTTATAATTCTGAGGAATGGAAACAGATATTTTTAAAAAGTGAAAGTGGTATTTGTATGAAGGAAGGTACCCACTCCTCCACTTCAAGTCTCCTAGAAACTTCCTTAGAAAAATAGTGTTTGAAATTCCATTAGGAAAATGTTGTGTTGTAAAATGAATTTATGTTTGCTGTTACAGGCAAGCTTCTCACACCATTTTTGGTTAGAAACTGTCAAGTCTGCTTATTTTTTTCCAGCTACACATCAATTTTTAAATGTCCAAGTAAACAGTAATTACTCTGGGGAATAAAACATGACATATTTCCAACCACATTTTCATGAAGCAAGCAAAATGTTGGTTTTGAATATAAATATCACACACCTTAAAAAATACTGAAGCACATTTGTAGAATATGATATATTCTTTACTATGGTACAGTAACAGTAAAGTGTGTCCCATTCCTCTGACATGTTCTCACCCTTTTAGTGTATGGATGTGTGCAAGTATACAAATACTGCAATTATATTTAATATTCCAGCTTTGTTTTTATTAAAAAAAAAGGAAAAAAAGGTGAAGGTCAAGTTCTCTTGAAGGTGGATACTTCTACACATTGCTACAGAATTCAACCACTCCGCCATCAGCACAAGGAAAGTCCCTGAGGACTTCCAAAGAGAAAGGCAGGAAGACATGCCCAACCAAACATATGAAAAAGAAATCCTAGCACATTATTTAGGTGACAAGACTATGAAAAATTTACACCTCAAATAACGCAACACCAATCCCTTAGGAACAGTCAGTAAATTGGTACTCACAGGTATACAATACTCCACCATTGGGTAATGCAATTTATGCCCCTTTGCTGTACGGCCAGAAAAGAAGCAGCTCTGACAGACATCATAGTTGAAATGTTTTAAGCTCCGGTACCTACAGAGACATTACATAAGGTGATTAGAGCTTCCTAGGTTTAGTTCTAATATTGACTTGTTATTAAGCTTCACAAGGGAAATTACTCCCTGAAATGGTGTCATGTGCTTTTCAGCAGTACCAACACAAGGACACAGGGAGTTTGTTGGGTTTAGCTTAGAGAGCACCTTGAAGTGTGTGGGTGTGCTTGCACAACCAACACTCACCACAGCTGCAGACCCAGGGGCACTGGTGCCACTGAAACTGCTGGACAGGACACAGGAAAGCCACAGCTCTCTTAGTCCACTTCACACAACCTTCATACACTACACAGGTCACCTCATTGAGTATTTAAAAGAAATGCCTGCCTCCTATAGCCATACAGAGAGCCAACATCAACTGTCTGCTGCTCAAGTTGCTTTGAAGCAGAAAACCTTACAGGCATCAGCATCATAGATGGAATGTGAAGAGTTTATAACTTTAAGGTTCAGACTGACTTAAACCTGTATGACTTTATTAGCACTCAGATGGTATCTCAGAAAAAACATAATAATTATAAAACAGACTGGTTTACTTTTGTATTTTACATCATTTCGATGCTCAGGAATTCCAACATTTTTCAGAAAATAGAACTCTTGAGTATTCATTAATAAAATAAAGTTTAAAAATTGCATTGATTTAATTAATTCTGGGGTTTATAAGAGCATGTATATGTATAAAGCAGATAACAAAGTTATACAGTATACTTTGTATTAAATGTATCCACCAGGAGCAAGATTTTTTTAACTAAAGCTGACTAAAGCAACAATACAACTCCAGATTCCACCCACGGATTTTTATTATAAGGTTTTTCTGACTGGATGAGGTTATATGTTTTGTATGAAACTAAAATGAGCTAATGGAACCAAACTGAATAGCTGTGGAATAAAGTTTAAATTAAATTGCTTCCTGAGAGCAGATTTCAGTACCAATCTACATCTTTCCCCTGCTGAGTTTTATGTTTTGTTTTGCAAGACAATATGTGTCTATAAATGTAAAGGTTCAGTTCTAAGGATGTTGATGCAAATGTTTATAATCTTTACTCAGAGCCTGTACATTAAATGGCCACATCTACCTTCTGCTAAGATGTCAGATGCTTTTGTTGTAGAATATTTCTAACTTCACTGTAGAAATTAGAATGAACTATTCTTTTGTCCTCTTTTCTCTTCTTTTCCATTTCTATACCCTCCTTCACTACAGAAAATATTTCAGTACAGACAAGATTAATTAGCCCCAATTTAGGCATCTAAATTTATCTGAGCTGGAGCTCTGTCACCCTATACCCACACAAGAGTTAATTAAGAAAGATAGGAGCATTTAGAGGAATTTCATCTCCTCTTAAGACAGGCAACTAAGTTTGATCAGATTAATTACTTTTAGAAATATTCACATATCTTTATTTATAATAAAATAAGAGCATTTCTAGCTTAATCTTATAATGCTGACTAAAGGCAGTGTGCCTAAAGCTAGGTGAGATGAATCAGACCTCAGGATTCATATTATTATCCTTTAAAACACAACGGAGGAGAAGCAAAAAGCATACAAAATGAAAATTACTCATCTTCCTAGATACATAAAATCTTAGAATTACTTACAGGAAATACACTCCATGACTCAACTTCATTATATTGTTGTTGTTGTTGTTTGTGGGGTGTTTTTTTTTTTTGTTTTTTTTTGTTTTTTTTGTTTGGTTGGTTTTGGTTTTGGGGAGGTTTTTTTGGTTATCATTTTCTGTGAGGGTGACAGAGCACTGGAACAGGCTGTCCACAGAGGCTGCAGGGTCTCCTTCTCTAGAGATACTCAAAAGCTGCCTGGATACAATCCTGTGTAATGTGTGATCCTGCTTTAGCAGGGAGTTTGGACTCGATGATCTCTAGACGTCCCTTTCAACTCTAATGATTCCATGATTCTGAGGTTTTATACAGTGGAACAACCAGTCCACAAATGCATGTTAGTTGTCATAATGATAATTCATAGTAAAATCATAAGGTTAGGTGGATACTATAGAGAATATCCCTGGTGTAATTTTTTTCCTCTAGAATTTACAGCTTCCTTTGAACAGATGAAAGTTAAATTATGTTTGATGCTTTAGACAGGAACAATGCAAGTCTCATCACAGTAATATATCAATGTTTGTGCTAAGCAAGAAAAGATTGATGTTGAAGGGTGTTTAGTATTTCCTGACATGAATTAGTTTACCAAGCCTTACACAGGAGAGCAGATAGACAGTCCACATTTTTTCTTACTGATCAATTCTTTTTGGTTATGTGCTTAGAGAGCACATGGAGTAAATTTATACTTCAATTGCTACCTATTGGATCCACCAATGCCAAAACACTGGATGACAGCCCACTGTGTATCCAGGTGGGTTTTGAAAATCTCCAGAGAAGGAGACTCCACAGCCTCCCTGGACAGCCTGTTACAGTGCTCTATCACCCTCACCATTAATAAGTTTTTACTCATATTTAAATGGAACTTCCTATGTTCCAGCTTATGCCCATTGCCCCTCATCCTGTCACTGGGAACTACTGAAAAGAGTCTGGCTCCATCCTCCCTGCACCCACCCTTTAGATACTTAAAGGCATTAATAAGGTCTTACCTCAGCCTTCTCTTCTCCAGGTTAAAGAGTGCCAGCTCTCTCAGCTTTTCCTCAAAAGGGAGATGGTTCAGTCCCCCAGTCATCTTTGTTGCCCTCTGTTGGGACTTTCTCTAGTAGTTCCCTGTCTCTCTTGAACTGGGGGGCCCAGAACTGGATGCAGTATTCCAGATGTGGCCTCACCAGGGCAGAGTAGATGGGGAGGATGACCTCTCTTGACCTACTGACCACACTCTTCCTTATGCAACCCAGGATTCCACTGGCCTTTTTGGCAACAAAGGCACACTGCTGGCTCATGGATAATTTACTATCTAACAGGACTCCCAGATCTGCTTTCCAGTAGGTGCACCCATAACCTATATCGGTACCTGGCATTCTTCCTCCCTAGGGTCAGGACACTACGCTTGCCCTTGTTGAACCTAATTAGGTTCTTCTCTATCTAATTCTCCAACCTGTCCAGGTCACACTGGATGGCAGAACAGCCCTCTGGAGTGTCAGCCACTCCTCCCAGTTTTGTATCAACAGCAAACTTGCTGAGGATACATTCCATCTCCTTGCCCAGGTTGTTGATTAATATGTTGAACTAGACCGGACCAAGTATTGACCTCTGGGGGGACGGAACCTTGCACCCTACATCCCTCCTCTTACCTAAAGCCAACAATTGGACACTCTTTACAGATGTTGCACTTGGCCTGATGTTTTGCTGTTTCTGCAGCTGCCACACGGTGTAGAACTGGTAGCCATACCATAGACTGAGGCTCTAAGCGCATCCAATCTATAAATTGCTTTACAGTTATTTCTGGCTTATTATGGTTCTGTGGAGAGAAAAAAAAAAACACATCCAGATTAAAAAAAAAATAATAAAATCCAAAACACACACAAGCAGCTTTTCCTTCAAGTTCAACTGACAAAAAACAAACCTGTGTCAATCCTTTCCATGCCAGGTTAATGTAAAACCAGTTACAGGACATAAGGAGCAGCCTCAATTAAAATGCAAATTAAAAAAATACGTTCGTCAATAAGAATACAGGGGACTAAATAGGTGTGATAGAAGAGGCAGATGTAATGCAGATGGAGCACATAGTAAAGAAGTAATGGAGTCCACTGTAAAACCATCTTTGAATTGAAAGAACTTGAGAAAGAAGTAAGGGAGCACAAAAGGGAAGCACTTTCTGCAGTTCACTGTCACGCTGAAGACAAGGTTGTGTTTTGAATCAAGATCAACGCCAAACTGCTAAAAGTCAGTAGTGCTTGCATGCATCTACTAGTGGCCATGAGACTCGAGCAATGTTTTTTTCTTGTATTCAGAGCCCATTGTATTCTTTGAAGCTAGCCTATTAAGCAAACACACAAATAAACAAACAGATAAATAAATAAATCATGAGAAAGAAATCTTTCACTAGTAGGCAACCACTATAGGAATATAGCAGAGCTAAACTGTTAGTATGATTGTTTTAAGAAGCAAACAAACATGCTTCCACTTTCTCTTTAAGATGTAACCACCAGAGGAGCCTAGCTGTAAAGGCATCACATTTATCAACTTTGTCAGCAATAAGAATAAAGATCATCTTTCTGAGCTCATTGGGAGTAATAGAATTCAACTTAAACTGAAAGCTATTCTTAAATGGTAACACATGACGAGAAGCAACCCTTGGCTTTTTAACCTGCTTATAGATCAAGGTGATTTTTGCCAGTAAGACGAAGCAGCATGAAGGAAAAGAATAAGGTGCTTTCCCCACTAGCAAAATACTTGTTTTTCCTAGGCTGAGATGACCCTGTTGTGCAGCTACATCCTTTCTATATGTGTTCTTAATGACCAAGGACTGAATCAGAGATCATCAGTATAATTATAATATCACACCAAGTATATAAACACTACCTCGCTAGTACACCTGGGAGATGGGGCAGATCCTTGAGGGACATAAACAGTACTCCTCTGTGAAGTCAGTAGTTTTATATATGTCACAGTGAATTTTCAATCCATATATAATTTCTGACAATGTTCAAAGCAGCCACTGCCACAGAAATAATGCACTCACGCAGTATAGTTATCACTAGCAAACAGTTGGAGCCTTAGGCATCCTTGACAAAGTCTGAGTTCAGTTGTGTTCCATTATGACATCCTCTTTTTAATTCTCATCTTCTTTAAACAGACACTTCTTGAAGCCTCATTAATCCCCTGCATGTAGCATGGAGCTGAACAGCATGCTGCAAGACAGCTTTATTCCATGCTCTGATCAGCTGCCTGAAGACTTGTGATATATAAATGACTATGCACAAAGTTTTGCACAACTGCAAGCTCCTTTGTCAGAAAAATGCTGCTAAACAATTTCCTGATGCACAAGGTCAAAAATTACTATCAACATAGTTCTCCTGTTCTGTTCCCTACTGTTCACATCTTGTTCCAGTAGGGAAAAGCACGTTCTCACAGTATCAGGTTGCTATGAACAATGCAATGCAGGATAATTATCTGCCACAAAATTTTTTAACAGCTTTTAGAACAGCCAGTATTGTCAAAACCACAAAGATTTATATATTCTTTATGCTAAATAGTAATTTGTTTTATCCTCTCCTAAACCATAAGCCATCTTTTGCAGCCACATTTTAACAATAACTTTCCACAGTTAGTTGCAGGCACATATTCATTTCTGTTAAAAGCTCAATGGATGTTTTCAAATTCCTCTCTTCTTTTTATATCACATAAAAGTCAATCTCAAGATTTCAGAGAGAAGGGGTTTTTTTCTTAGGAAGCTCTTTGTTATCTAACCTGTTGGAAGCAGCTGCGCACGCTGGGTTCAATGTTGCTGCCACCAAAAGCTGCCACTTCCCCGAGCTGCCGCGGGATCTGGATAGCATCGTGAAGCAGCAGGCCCAGTTGCCTCTGGTCACACATTTCAGTGGCACCTGCCACCTCCTTGAAGAGATCTGCAACACCAAAAGAAGCACCAGCTCATTTGATTTCTATGTACACCCCCTTTTATTAACTAACACTGCAGCTTGAGCTTTATCATTTTTATAATCCAGACACGGTTACAGATGGCCACTGTCCCATTTACAATGCTTTACACTCACCTAATCTTGATTATGTTGACTACGTTTTCTTGATTTGCAACCATACAAATGAGAAAAGCAAGGACAAATTAATTAAACTAGACAGCCTTTTATGGCATCTCTTGGTAAAACTGTACATTGCAATTCCTATTTTACCTAGGAGCAGCTGTGTGACAAAACAAAACAGACAACACAAAATCATAACATTTTTTTGTTCTAATTCATCATTACCCCATTGCACCCCTAATATTTAATAAATTTGCTATGTTATCACTTGGGAAGAAGAAAACAATATTTCAGAAATCTGTAAGTTATGCTAAAGTCTATGCCATCCTTTGTTTGGGGACAGAAGCAGTTTGCTCTGAACTAGAAATTAGCACAAGTGAAGGTTGGCCAAGTGAAATAGCTTAAAGCACGAGCTGCAGCCAGCAGGACATCTCAAGCTTAACATGAATCACATTTCCTTCCCAGTTAACCATGTCTGCTTCTACCTAATTTCCCTTTAATTATTCCCTTTCCCTAAGGTAGGAAACCTGCAGTACAAGTGGATGTTTTGGAATGACTGTGACAACAGAAAAAAATGAGGCTGAAGGGGATTCAAGAAAATTCTTCCAGACACAGACACTTATTGGGAAGAAAGATATTGCTTTTACCTACTTAAGAGTCAAAGTAAAGCACTGAATTAATAGGCTTGTCTGCAGTACAGATAATATTTCTTAAGTGCTTCTTAAAACACTTTATTTGACTGGACATTTTTAATTGTTAAAATTTTCAACATGTTTCTGCTAACAACCCTTCATTTATGAACTCTGTAAACTTTGTAGCTGTGTATATTGATATTTATTCACAAGATTAATCTCTCCTGAAAATATTTTCAACACTGAGTTAATTCCAGAAATATTTTTAAATAATGTGATTTTTATAAATTACAGAAGAAATAGAAGTGAATACTTTGTGTTCATTCAAGTTGACTTTTACATTCTCCTTTTGCACTCAGTGGCTTGAGGCTTCCAGTAATCTTTAAAAAAAAGGGGGGGGGAAAATCCTTTTATACTGTTCTCTTATTTTTCAAGTTTTCCACCAGAGCAACCATTAATAGAGTAGAAAAAAAATACATTTGAAAATTCAGTCTGACTGCACTTCTCATTGAGAAACAGAGAAATTTTGTTCAGAAACACTCAAGAGGAACTCTTACTACACTCTGTAAATTGTTTTGTCCTTCATTTGGAGCAACTGTGAAGCTTTTTCAGTGTGCTTCATAAAGTCTGGTCATACTTCTTTTCTTGGCAAAGGGGGCTGAGGCAGAAGAAAGGATTTTCACAAAATAGAAATCCAGATGACTGAATTTATTTATTTTTTTCCTTGCCCCTCTCTTGCCTAGTCGAACAAATGCTACAAAAGCTTCAGCACTTTGTGGTGAGAGGAAAACCCCATGGACAATAGCAGTGACAGAACAGTTGCAGGCTCATCTTGGCAATCCCAGATCCTGGATAGCCTCTTCAGCTGTGGTTGGAATAGTTTTTCAGTTTCTAAGAGTCAGTTTAAAAAGACTTGACACGATAAAAAAAAACAACAACCAAAAAAACCAACCAACCAACAAAAGCTTGTTTTATTCTCTTCGCATCAGCTTACAGTGGAAACAGACACTAAATAACTGCTGTAGTTCAGAGGAAGATGAAGTAATTTCCCAAGCCCTAAGCCTTCAGTTGATTGGGGAGCTAGTAATTAGAGGAAAACCGAAGCCACAAGAGAGGGGAATAGGGAGAGCAATCAGTTAGGGTTGATCCAGGCAGGGAATCAGCAAATACCTTTGAAGAGCTCAAACTCCCCCAAGACACTCCACTTAAACAAAAAATAAATCTTAACACTGGAAGTTGTGCCATAACTGATGAGTGTTTAAGTGCAAGGGAGTTTATGGATGGTATCCTCTCTTCCCAAACTCACAATGCCTTCAGTGTGATGGGAGTTTTTAAATTGTACATACATATTATATGAGTTTACACATAAAATTAACTGATATAAAAGCTAAGCTGTATAAATAAGGGACTATACCAACAGGACAAAAAGCACGAATAGGGAAGGAAAGAAAAAAAATATTCAGATCTGAGCCATAGGAAAAAAAAGAAGAAACAAATAAAAAAAATTAGTTAATCTTAAATTCATTTCAGCCTCCCTGTAGAACCTCAAGGATTACAGCCAGTGGGACATAAACTGCAACTTAGCTGGACAACCTGAAAAAATGTATAGAAGAGGATACTTTAAAATGTTGAAAAGTTTATTTAATTCCTACAGAGATGGTAGGAAGATAGTTACTAGTAAGATGTCCATGACACACATTTTATGTCTTTGCTGAAGTTGCCTTGCACTTTCAAAGCTGAGCAGTCTGAGCTACCATCCAAGCAGCTCCAAGGAATCTAGTGATAAAGACTCCATAGGTGCACCAAAATATATTTTAAAACATGCCAAATGGAAAATGTGCAATCATTTATTCATATACATTGTTATAAAGAGGATGCACATTATTTTCTCCCTCACACTTTTTTTTTTAAATATTTCAGTGTTTGTACCAAATGGTTTGAAAATTAACAACAGAAACATAACATTAAAAAAATCACATCCCAAGGATCATATGCATCACTTGAAAGCTGCTTCACAGTTCAGATTTTTCAAGTAGCCCTTTTTCACCTTAGACCCTACAGTTTTTATGCGTTAAATGGTATGGTATGACCAAAAATCTTCAAAACTACGCACTAAATAAAACTGCATGCATGTTCTGTCTTTCTGCCACCAGTCTGGGCTTTCTGTGATAAAAATAAATCCAGGTAAGAGCAAAATTCACACAATTGTATGCCACGTTATTACACAATGCTATTACTCTTCTCCACCTGTAAAGCTGGAGAGACTATAAAATTCCTGCTGTCCCTCATGAAATCCATACACCCTGAGACATAACTTGTCCCCTGATTGCATGGCCAAGCATAAAACTTGCTGTGAATAATCACACATGCACATTAACATTTTTACTGTTACAAATACTTGCTGATATTATTGAAATTTACATTTTAAGAACACTTTCCCACAGTTTTCAGAAGTCTTGTAATAATGTATGAACAACTAGTGGCAAAAAGGAGCAGTGTTTTGTCTACTGTATTCTGAGTGTTTTAGAGTTAAGCTCCTACTTTTTTTTTTGTCATGTGCACCTTTTTTTTCTTTTCTATTTTTTAAGGTTACTTCCATATCCATTAACTAAGCAGTGTACCAGGGTGCAGGCCCAGGCACTGGAACAGAGTCATTCACAGTGTTAAGCTGCTAGAAGTGTATCCGTCATGCTTTTGGATCAAGGTCAACTAACTCCTGCTCACTGAAGAGACAGGAATGATGTGAGAGTAAGGCAGGGTCTGGGATAATTTCCAACAGGTAGCTCATATGTGCTCCTCCTGCCACCCCTGTTTTGGGGAGTGAGGAGAGCATAAGATGGATACAGCCAGACCAGGTCATTGGCCTCACTGACAATAAGAGGCCATTGCCTGTTTGCTCTACAAGCATAGACATAACCAGCTCACAGCAACTCAATTACATTTGCAGGTCCATTTTTATTCACAGGAGCATCCAGGTGTGTCCTTGAAGTTAAGCATCTCTTTAAACATTTTCAAGACTAGGCATTCTTTAATTGAGGTTTAAATCTTTCTTCTAAAGTAACTTGTACTTTTTAAATTAAAGATTCATTCTCATGTCAATATTGAAGTCAAGCATCTTAATAAGAAGCTTAATTAAAAAAAAATCACAGAAATTCATCTGGCAAAACATATTTTTAAAAAAGTGTCAAGTGAGGAGATTCTACCTATGATGGAAATGAACATGCAGTTTTTTGTTGTGGTTTTTTTTTTTCTGGAAATAAATGTGATTAAAGGTTGCTATTAAAACAAAATTAAAACAAACAAATATACAAAACGGCTTTACATTAAAGAAAGAAAGAAAAAAAAAAAATAACAAAAGCTTGATATCTCCACAAAGGTGAGAAAGAAAAATGAAGGTCAACTGCACTGCCCTTTTTATTTTACTAATACACAAAAAATAACAATATAAAAATTAATTTGTTCTACTAATTTCTTCCTTCTGCTTACATGCCTGTATTTGGTAACTGTAAGTATACTAATTAATTACCGGTAGCAATTTAATGCACATTTATTCCCAAGTCTTGGGGTTTTTTTTAACCATATTTTGGTAGGGTAACCATCCTCATTATCCATAGTATAAGTAACTGCTATACTTTATTAAAGCTTTTTATATCACATGGAATAGCAAATTACCTCCTCAATTGTCATTACTGAACAAATGTATGTCTGCCAAGCTGATCTAGTTATAGACTAACTTACAGATATTCCAAATGACATAAGGAAACTAAAAAACTCGAAGTCGTAGTACGGGCTCAAGTTCAGATGTTGAAATATGCCCCAATGCATGACATACCTGTACTTTTGGTCAATGTTAATAACCAAGTTTACCTTCAAATGCCTCTAAGGAAAGCAGAAATTTTTGCAGAGCTCCTATGGTACACAGCAAATATAGTCTCTATACATATTTTACATGTGTTTCTGAAATGTGTCAAGAAACTACCGCAAAGAATAGTAATTTAAAGATTATGTTCATAATATATAACTGTACATCAACCTAGGATGTTCTTAAATAGTGCTTAATCTGTTGTTCTGTATTTGTCAGGAGATTTTGCCATAAAATTACTCATTTCTCTTACAGTCCTGCAATTATTATTGTGAAAACTGCTTATTGTTTGTCAAGCTTAAGAGATTAGTTAAATCAACAAAATTTCAACTTTCATTGTATAATTCTAGCAGGAAGCACTGGTGCTGGAAAACTGTTTCAGAGTTCAGATTAACTTTCTCATATACCACAAAATACAATTGCTGGGTTTTTTATGTATTTCTTTGCTTTATCAGACATATCAATCAATTCCAATCAAAACCTACTTGCTTGAATTTTCCCTAAACAAACCGTATACACACACAAAAAGAGAGCAAATCAGTCAAATAGAACACTTCTCTAGCTTCCATATGGCTACATTCTCCTTTAGTTTTCGGGAGCACAATACTGTGCATTATGAGGATGCATAATTGACATCAATACTTCCCAATCAGGATGCAAATCCTACTTTCTGCATTGTCACAGATGGTAACAAAACCAACAATTCTATTTTACTTACAAGAACACTGTCTTGCTACAGGCATGAGAAATGATTCACTACAAATTCTGCTACAATGTGTATTATTATTATTATACATGACTTAAATATATGATGTAAGCATTTTATAAAAGTACATGCTTCCTTACATCTGTACTTCTCTTCCAGAAGGCCCTTAGAAAGAGACATCAAGCCAATTTTCAGGGACTGCACTCGAATTTTTCCAGTTCGGCCACTGAAATTATAAAGATAAGACAACTTAATACAGTTTAATTTTATACCATACCAACTCAAATGTATTAAAAATGCAAAGGCATTGGTGAGCCCTACTTCAAAAACATTTCAAATCTCAAAACAAATTAACACTACAGATCACATTAATAACGCTTCTCGTACAAAAGCTCAGGTCACCTTCTAAGTGGTTTACATGTCAAAACAGTTCATATTACTCCAAAAGGGCAGACATTTAGCTATGTAAATCACTCAACGTGATTTAATAATGTGACATACACTGAAAAAAATACAGGAGCACACAGCAGGAAAGCCTGTTACCCAGTGTAAAACACAAAGACTGCAAAGTAGAACCAAGTTTTCATAGCACAGTAATTTGTCGATTTTTTCAATTCATTTTTTCCTTTGATGTTTAAAACGCTCTGACATACATGTGTAACAGGACATAAACAGCCAACCACGTGCAGCAATTAAATGATGTGAAGCTGTTGTTCTTTCTAAGCAATGTGACTTCAGGCTCACCTTGTCAAAAATGGAAAAAAATATAATGGCCAAACCTAAAAAACTTTAATCAACTTGAGAACAGGTAAGTGGCTACCAAAGCAAGTGATTCTAAACCCGCAATAGAAGTACTGTTCAAAAAGATAAAACCAACAGCAATAAACAAGGGTACATGGAAAAGGACAATTTAAAAGTTCAAAAAGATAAGTGCAGAAACATCCTTAAAAGATCTGATGATATTTTATTTCAAAGATCAAAAAACATCACACAATTTGTCTTTAGAGGAGACATAGCACACAAATAAAGAAAACAGTAGCTAAATTGTATTATATACAACCCCTGCATTTAAGGTTAGCTGGGTCCTTCACCAGTAACACAATATTAAAATTAATATGACCACAAAAGTTACTTTGGTCTGTTCTGTCATGCAGAAGTGATATATCCTTTAATTACTTCTGCAGTAGTTAATAGGTATCTCTCTCTGTCCTATCCTTTCAACATATGGTCTGCTGTCTGATTCACTTCATAAATGTTGTGCTGAATAAAAAAATTATTAATTTACTTCTGTGCTCTCACTAAATTAGCTAAGTGCCTCACAAATATTAATACATTTGTCTTCACCACCATCACCTAATCTAAGGAAACTAGACACTCTATTCCACAAGATAGAACAGAAGTACAGAGAAATTATTGCCAAATTAATCAAAAACACCCATTACTTGTACTGTCTAGTTTGAAAATCAGGACCCAATTTTCCAGAATGTTATAAAAGTGTCACCTATTTTATACATTCAAGCTTAGCTTCAAATTACCTCTTTCAATCATAGACTCTACATCATTCTGGCATATCTTAACGTGTAAATGGCTCAGTTTGCAACCTTAATGAAGTTCTTTCATCATTCTTTCCTATGTAGGGTTGTCTGTGTTTTAACTTTGTATTAAATGGAAAAAAAAAAAAGGAAAAAAAAAAAGCAAAAAAAAAGCAAAAGCAGAACATTCATCTGGCTTTGATTTAACTCAGGATTGACTAAAGAATCTGTTTATGAAGTTCAGAAAAAAAATATGCAGCTAAAAGGTCAGGGTGGATGCCTCTCTAGAAGACAGGGATGGGGAGCAGCTTGAAACTCCCTTAATCCAAAAGGATGTGGTTAGTGACCTTCTGCACCACTTAGACATACACAAATCTATGGAGCCAGATGGGATACACCCAAGGGTATTGAGGGAGCTGGCATAAGTGCTCACCACGTGTTGATTGACATTCAACCGAATATGAGCCAGCAGAGTGCCCAGATGGCCAAGAAGGCCAACAGCATCCTGGCTTCTATCAGAAATAGCGTGACCAGCAAGACTAGGGAAGTGATCGTCCCCCTGTAATTGGCACTGGTGAGGTCACACCTCAAATACTGTGTTCAATTTTAGGTTCCTCACTACAAGAAAGACACCAAGGTGCTGGAGTGAGTCCAGACATGGGCAACAAATCTGGTAAAGGATCCAGAACACAAGCCTTATGAAGAGTGTCTGGGGGAACTGTCTGAGGAGATTGTTTAGCCTGGAGAAAAGGAGGCTGAGAGATTTTATCGCTCTCTACAACTACCTGAAAGGAGGTTGTAGCCAGGTGGGGGTTGGTCTCTTGTCCCCACTAACAAGAAACAGGACAAAAGGAAATGGATTCAAGTTGCACCGGGGGAGGTTTAATTTAGATACTAGAAGAAACTTCTTCCCTGAAAGGGTAGCTAAATACTGGAATAGGCTGCCCAGGGAGGTAGTTGAATCACCATACCTGGAGGTGTTTAAAAGACATTTAGATGTGCTGCTTAGGAACATGGTTTAAATACTGGACTTGGTAGAGTTAGCTTAGTGGTTAGTAGTTAGGTTATGGATGGACTAGATTATCTTAATCATCTTTTCCAACCAGAATAAGTTTGTGTGATTCTGTGTGTGATATGTGCTTCAAACTTCTCCAGATTTCAGCGGGGTCTTACAGGGATTGTGAAAAGCCTCCTTTGCACAGAAAGCATTTCCTCAATAAAATATAAAAAAGAATTGCAAAGTCTGCAATTTTTTGTTTGTTTGGTTTTTTTTGTTTGTTTGATTGTTTGTTTTTTTTTTTCTTCTGAAGAGCAACAGTTTTTTCCCTAGCCTTTCTCTTGGAAACAGCTAAATATTAACACGGAAATTGTATACATAAGTAAAAAGATCCACATCAAAACCAATCAAACAATAACAAAAAAAACCATCAAACTTAGAGACTTAGTAGCATTGACACTTTTTATTCAATGCTTTAAGTTTTCCCAGCTTAGAGAGTCACAGAACCACTGAGGTTGGAAGTAGGAGGAGACTGTCCTGGACTGTATCCAGTCAGGTTTTGAGTATCTTCACGGATGGAGACCACACAGCTTCTCTGAGCAATCTGTGTCACTGTTGATCACCCTCACATTAGAAAGAATGTTTTTCTATTTTGTTTAAAATTTAAGCAGAATTTCTTGTGTTTCAGTTTGTGCCTACTGCCTCTTGTCCTGTCACTGGACGCCACTTAAAAGAGCCTGGCTACCTCTTCTCTGCTGCTCCCACTAGGAATTTATGCACAATGACAAGATCCCCCTTGAGACTTCTTCAGGTTGAAGAGTTCCAGCTCTCTCAGCCTCCCTGACACATCAGATTCTATAAGTCCTTAATAATCTTCACTGTACTTGGATTGCTCCATTTTGTCCATGTCTCTCTTGTCCCACAGAGCCCAGAATTTGACCCAGCATTCCAAATATGTCTCACCACTGCCAAATAGAAGGGAAGGATCACCTCCCTCGACCTGCTGGGAATGGTTTTCGTAATGCAGCCCAGGAGATTGTTGGACTATTTTGCTACAAGTGCAATTTACTGGCTCACATTCAACTTGGTGTCCACCAGGATTTCCAGGGCCTTTCCTGCTTTCCAGCCAGTCATCCTCCAGCCTGTACTGGTGTATGGGGTTATTCCTCCTCAGGGGCAGGATATGGCGTTTTCATTGAACCAAAAGGTTCCTGTTGTCCCCTTTCTTCAGTCTGTCAAGGTCCCTCTGAATGGCAACACAGCCATCTAACTGGTATGTAGAAATATCTAAAAATTAAGATCTTACAGGAGGAAGGTTTAGAAAATGCTTTAGTACTTGAATTCAGTTGAATTTATAGGTCAAGTATTTAGAATGAAGTGTCAGCACACTATGCAGATAGACTTCAGAGCAACACAAGTGTACTTGTCATTACAAAATCAATTGATAAGACCACTTCAAGCAGCTCAGATGATGAAAGGAAATCTGAACCATTATTGGTTTAGAGAAAACTCATCCATTCTCAGTCAATACAACAGTGAAAGGCATTATAGAAGTGGCACGTTATTGACCTCTGACCTGTCTTCAAGTAAAAAAGGACAAAACCTTTACAGTGGCTTGTGAGAAGCATTGTTCTTGCTTACTAAAGCCCATTTGACCCTCTGGACATATCTAAACCTTCTCCCCAGGCAATAAAAAGTCTAAGGATTCATTGCTCTTATAGTGTGATCCTGACATTCTTCTCCTTCACCAAGTGAACTGGAATTTTATTGCTTTAGTGGGGAAGGTGAGAGGAAAGAGAGAAAAGGATGAGGAAGAAATAAATAAATCCTTGGTTTTGTAGTAGTTGATTCTGTTGTCTGTACATATGCACCAGGCAAGCTCTGGCCAGTATGTCTCAGGTATGATCCCCCAGTTGCACCTTCATCCATTGCCAATCAGAAGGTGGCACAGAACCCAGAAGTAATTAAACTTTCAAACCTGCCAAAATAGGCATTAAAAAGAAAAGGCATACTTAATTTCCAGGCATGGTAGGAGAGCGTGTTGAAAGTATGTACTACAGAGAGGACCAGTTTAGTGGGAAATCAGCAAACTAGATCATTTAGTCAAGGGCATGGGAGGGTACCATGTTGCATAGGTATTAAGTCTGGATTGGCAATGGAGCACATATGACTTCATTGTATGGTTTGGACTCTCCATCCAAGCAAAGAGCTGACTCAGAGATCCAACACAGCTGCAGAGAATACCAAAGAGCTGCTTTACATAAAAACTGATGACTGTCACTACAACACAAAAGCATAAGCAAATTAGGGAAAAAGGGTGAGCTAGAAATGGCTGTAGTATCAGAGAATGTTTTTATCCTGTATTTTAGCACAGCAGATATGAGAAATAGAGGATGCAGGAGAGAGAGGGAAGAACAGGCAACACACAATGGAAATAGATGTGAGCTAGGCCTTGTGAATTCCCTTGCTAATCAAGATTTGTTTAAACTGAACTCCAAACAAACAAACCAGCTATGATTCCAAGGTCACTACATTGGGTGCAAGCTGTGTGGAGCTCTTGGGAGTCATAAAATAGTTCAGCACTACTTGGCCACAGGATTACCTCAGCTACAAAACAGCATGCTACATCCTAAAACTAACATTCCTCTTTCTGCTCAAACACCTAGGAAATTCAATGATAGACATTAAAGCAGGGTTAAAATTATCTGCAGATATATCTTGCCAAGAAAATTAGTTTAATGAACTACCCAAAAACATTCCATAATCACACAACCATCAAATGCAAAATTTATTCATTTTTCTAAGTAACATCCTAATACAGAATATTAAGATCCAAAACTCCTTTGACACGCAAACACAGTCTCCACCATAGTAAAAACAGAGGCCTGTGACATCTGTAAATTATAAATGTACTAATCAAGATATAATTGACATTAGATTGTTGAATATAAGCATACAAAACTATGGTTACCAGCAGTGGTACACAAGTATTCTGTAGTATCATGATGGCACAGCCAGACATAATAAACATCTTACTGAAATCTGTGAACAATGTAATGCCAAAGAGGCAACCAGTGATGGGCATGGCTGCACACTGGAGTTAGCCAGACAATAAAAAAGTTATCAGACAGAGGAGTTGATTAAGAACATGAGATTGCAAACAGAAATATGCAATAGGGATAGCTGGAAAATCAATGGAAAACAATTTAAGCAATATCGTCCAGAGGAAACCTATGTCCCTCTGGGAGTGCAGGGAAACAGCATGAGAACTTCAGGCACTAGCAGGTAAAACTAAGGACTATCAAGGATGGCAGCTACCAGTTATCTACATAACCCAAAAACAGAAGGCAGCCTGATAGATCTCTAAAGGTCCCCAAAGATACCTTCCCTTGATCACAGTGGAGTCCAAGTAGCTCCCAGAGAAATCTCTGTGGGTCAAGACAGCTATCATCAACACAGGGAATGCAACTGGAATGCATGCAAAAAATTTCCATCAGCTACCACCAAAACCAAGGAATAAAGTTAAGGCTGACTGTGCAGGTCTCTCTACCCTTATTATTCCTCAGAAGTTCAGATTTTACTGAACTTATCCCAGGCCTTACCAGGATGTTACTAACTGTTAGAATTTGCCAGGTGTATAAGTGCAACAGTAAATAACAAAGTTCTAATTCTTCAGGGGAAGACTGGGCCATAGAGAATGATTATGAATGACAGATTTGAACATATGTGCATGTCCCATAGATACCCTTCCTAGACCAAAGAAATTAAAATGAAAAGAATGCAATTATCAAAAGTATCCTAACATCACAAAAATAAGAACATTTCAAAGTGGAAATAAAAGTATTCAGATAAACATTGCAAAATTTTAAAAACAGTGCATGTAAATGTTTCTTTATGGGCATTGGGTAATGTTGATTGAAATAATGAGTCATCCCCCACAGTTAGTACACATATTCTATATTATGTATGACAGATTTTGAATTATCTAAAATAATTCATTTCAAGGGGTGATGAATTATTCCATTAGCCCATTTCACAGAAATTACTGTTGGAGATTTTAGAAAATTTGACAATATATATTCCAGAACAATAACCATCAGCTATTGCTTTTGGATGATTTAAACACAGGCCTGGCTAAATGATTTCATAGAGCAAACAATTTACTTCACAGATCTCATTGCAATATGCAACACATTTGTTTATTTATTATTTCATAAACAAACACCAAACAAATAAAACAAAACAAAAACACCAAAACCAACAACAAAAAACCCCAAACCAAACTCTAGACTAACCAAAACAAGGAACTTTAACTTTGGAAAATGTTTACAGGGCAGATGTTGCTGCCTGGAACAACCTTTGAGTCCTTGAAGAAGTGAAAGTCACCAAATAAATTTAATGTTCCTCTCTGCTACTCAGCTTGAAGAATGAATCATTCCTGATGTGTCAGAAAATACATAACAGACTTGCCTACTATTTCTCAAAACAAACTGCTTCTGTTTAAGGGCCAAAGAAAATCTGTAGGTAAGTCTGAAGAACTACCCTGTTTGTCATCAATCTGTGAATCATCAATTAAATCTCTGGTTAATAGCATGCAACTAAAAGACTCTCTTTATAGGCAGTTTAGGATTTGAAACACTGTATAACACCAGTGCAATAAACAATGGAAATGCCAAGATACAAATTAATTCTTCCTAAAGGACAACTAACAACACACACACAAAAAAAAGGCAGCTCAAAATTAGTGCCTGTTCAGCCTTTTTTGTTTTGTTTTTGTTTTAAATCAAGGGGAATCATTAATAAAATAAAGGTTTGTTGCTTACTATTTGCATTTTAAATATGAACAGATGAAACAACTGACTTCTAACTGCAGTTAGGAAGCAAAGGTAAGCTGAAGAAAATAGAATGGATTTGTAAGCAATCTGGAAAAAAAAATCAGCAAGTAACTACAAGAAACTCTGTAACATTATTATTCTTCTAAATAACCAATAACATTTAAGTCAAGCAACACATTTGATCTACTGTTCTATTTGCATGTGAAGTGTTCATTCAGCCACAATACAAAGCTGTGCAAAATAAAATTAATTGCAGAAAGAAGTCCTAGTTGTTATTGGGCTCTCCAACTTTCCAGCAGTAATGAGGAGTCCAACTAACAGAAATGTCACAATACTAAACAGCAATATTTGAATGCCAAAGCATAATAGGCAAATAAATTACAAATGGTCTTATGTACTTTCTTCACTCCTTCCCTCTTTCCTACAACAATATTTAAAATAAAAAATAAAATAAAATATCCAGAAAGCAAAGTACTGGCATGCAATCTGCTAGAGGGAAAATACCCAAAAAGCTATGAACTATTAGAATTCGGTACTGATTGAGTGCAGTGAAGATACTGCATATGTCAAGAGGTAACATCTCTCTTTTGCAAAGCCACATATAAGAATTTCTGCCATTACTCAAGAAATACTTTTGCTCTTTTCATCTTCAAATGGGGAGAAAAAGAAATTTGCTAACCGATTTCATGCAGCTTAGAATCTGTGATTTTTAATTCTATGTATAACTCTGAACAAAAACACATATTCAATTAGACACACTAAAGTGATCACCCCATGTACTGCACTGCTGTGTCTTTAGCCAGCTTCAGAAGAAACTCAAAAAACCTTTGCTCATGCAATGTAAGGAGGTACATTACAGAGAACGGAGGACTTCATGGAAACCAAGTCTATTCCCAGTCTTTACTACAGAAGGACATGAGAATAGTAAACATGACTAAGAAAAAATGATCAAACAACTCAAGACTCAAAACCACACTAGACAAAAACATATTGATTTTAGGTCATGCAGACTGGTGTAGTGTGAGGCAGGACGTAGGTCAGAGTTCAACATTCAGCAGAAGAAAGAAGTGTCTGGGGGCTCAGAAAAGACTGGCCAAAACCACACAAGGGGCTGCTGAGGTGGACTTTTTCATGTCCTCTGAGACTCAGTGCTTTCTCCAGAAATTGTAAACGTGCATTTAAATAAGCCTACAAGTTCTTACTGTAAGCATCCTCAAACACTTCTGAGCAAATTCCCAATCCACTGGGAAATATGGCTTTGCTGCCAGGGCAGGTGGATCATATTGCACCAGCACTCAGAAATTATATGAGGCAGAAGCTACATGTGCTGGAAATGAACTGGGACCAGGACACTGCTGTGTCTACAGATTCAGAGAAGCTTTAGTGCCGAGATCAAAACAACCACCATCTGACAGAGGATTCAGGACAGGGAACTCAGCCAGGACTATGGCATGCCAGTAATTAAGTGTAAAGTAGACAAGCATAAGTACAGTAAAAATAACTATCCCCACCTGTGGCAGAAATAGGATCTGGTACAAATAGCAACCCATTTGGGCAATTTGGAACTTTTACAGTAGAAACACAGCTAAAGCAGCATATTCAGTTCTCTACTCACATACACACTTCCTTAAACCACTTCAATGTTTTTTTGGTAAACAATGTAATGTAAGTTCAGTATATCTGAGCAGGACAGCATAAGAAACGTCATTTTAAGCAACTGCACTTTCATTACAAAGGCAAAATTATTAAAAGGTAGACTTTTTACTAAAAAAAATATTCAGGCTTTATAATTTTTTCTATTATCACAAACATTTCCCTATGAAAGTAACTTAAAAAATAAACAAGAGTCTTGTAAGTCTAGCATTTTTGATACATTAGATGGGCAAATCTTATCAATTGTGTCTCGATGGTTTATACTTTGTTACTACTACATTATATTGCTAAGGTACAGACTGTGAATAATTTTATTTATTTTTTGTTACTTACCTGTCATATACATTGAGTAGCCAGTTAAGACACATGTCTACACAAAGAGGAACATTCACCAGATCTCTGTGTTTCTCTTCAAGTCCACTGTAGATGCTAGTGAGACAGCTGATCACATCCTGGACACCAATCAGCTGGTCATTTTGACTCAACTTGTGCTGTTTGAAAATTTCACTTGTTGTGTTCAGATCCAGCAGGTCCACTAACCGGTGATTTAAAAAAACAAAACAAACAAAACAAAAATAAAACAAACAAACAAAAACAACAAACAAAACCCAACCAACAACAACAAAAAAGGGCATTAATGTAGATGCTCAAGCATAGCAGTCACAATACTTGTTCACACGAATATTGTAGCAAACACTGCAGACAACAAGTCAAGAAGTCGCTTTCATTTAGTAACATAATGAAAAACTTTTCTGTTTGAAGTCAACAGCATTTTGGTACTATGTATTTAAAAAAAAAAAAAAAGAATCAACAAGAACACCATTGCAGCACTGCACTGCTCAGAACATTTAAAAAGCCACTGATGTAGTCTGTGTAATTAGAGGAAACTTACAGTGCAAAAGAAGGAAAAATAATGTAAGTCAAATGGTGGTGTAATTTGCAGTGACTGTTTTTGACAGAAGTGAGGACTTAAGCAAAACAGTTACACTACATCAGCACGCTTGCTACAGTGTACAGCATGAAGTCGAAGTACATTCTGAGCTCATAAAGAGCGGTTTCTGTAGAGCCAATAATGCATTTACACTATAAATGTCATCTCTCCAAGGAAATGAAACACGACAATCTCAGATGTGTTGTAAATTACTCTGCACCGATAATGCTCAATAAGGACCCCAGAACGACAGTCTCTGCAAATCAGGTAAGTCCAGCTTGGATTGGAAAGTAAGTAAAGCAGAAAAAAAGAAGCAAGACAACACTAACTACTATGAACACTTCTTTGAAGAACTCAATGACCACCTACCAAAAGATAAGGTTATGGGACAGAAGGTTACAGTCCCAATCCTGTTTCCTCAATTTACCCTTCCTATCACTATAAAATGAGAAACAGTACCTCACAAGCCTCACTGACATCAGCACATTCTGTTCAAACTTGAAAGCATCAGACTTGCAGGGGTTTTACATTTGTTCCCTTCCCTCCCCTCCCCGCCCCCTCGCCTCCCCTCCCTTACTCTCCCCTTCCCTTTCCATTTCCTTTCCCTTTCCTCTCCTTTCCTCTCCTTCTTTATTTTCTTTTTTCCCTAAATGCCCATTTCTTGGGCTTGCAAACAACTGCCAGCCATTTATTTACCAAACAGGCACACTGCTAGTTGCAGCAAAACACCTTGCCACTAGGTTTGACCTGAGGTACCCAAAGTATTCAGCAGTCCACTGCAGCACAATTTTCTACAACAGCTGGAAAATACATAATACACCAGAAAATACACTCAGGCATATTTAAAACTAAAACAAAACCCACAGCACAATGCAAAACAGGCTATTTTTTGAGGTATGAGGGGAGGAGGATGAAGCCAACTCTGACATGCTATTCAGCCACATAAATACTGCACGCAGGAGAGATGACCACTTTTCATGCTTCTCCTTCATGATGAACAGGGAAAAAAAACAATCAACCCTCAACATTATTGCAACTAATTTGGAGGTAGGATTTCTTTCAACCTGTTTTTATACTTACAACCTACCCTTTTTAAAGCCAAGGAATACTTGGAATGCTTTGGAATGTCACAAAATTGTAGTCCACTTGGCCTGGCTAAACAAAACCACCCTTGCACTGAAAAGGAAAATTCAACAGAGACTGCAGCAAGACCGCTCACTTCACATCTTGATTTGCTGGTATTAAGATCTTGCATTCAACATGTCTTGCCAAAGAATTCTAGAGGGAACTGGGAGAAGTGCTTTCAGTATTTTCATACAAAGAGGAAACTCTACTGCTGTACTAATGCAAATTAAGCACAGCTTACACTTTTGGATGACACCATTCATGGAGAACCACCAGAGGAACCTAATTCCATCCCTGGTTACTTCAGCACTTCCCTGGCTGTACGAACTTTGGGCACAGACAGTTACCCTGTCATAGCAAGGTTTAATCTATCCACCAACAGAGCTCCTGGATTGGGCTAATGTAAAGAGGGATTATTTTCTCATTACATTTCCATTTCTGAAAGTTTTAAAATAAACTGTCTTTATGAAGATGGGGAAAAGCTAACCTGAAACTCGCATGCTGTAGCTGGCATGAAGCCTACTGTACATGACTACTAGTGCATTTTTGCAGTACCTTTCTGCATCTGCTCAAATGTGCTGAATGACCAATCCTGCTGTTAAGCAACAAATGGACACAAGGATCCTTTCTACAGCGAGGAGACTTACCCAGAGGAAAACTATAAACAGAAACCACGTCAATCAGCACAGTTCAAGCAGAGGTGACTGACTGACTCAGGAGCAAGTAATGATATGCAGGTGGTAATGGCAAAATTGTCTCTGCTGTAACCCCACAGCAAACAAGCAGAAATTGCTCTGGAGCTTTTTGTCACAGTTTGACTCAGGATTGGCAATTGAATCAGTGACAATAATGCTCTCGATGTCACTTTTGTATTAGAAAGACCTTGTGAATAATCACAGTTCCTGCAAAAGACTGGATGGCTTCTGGTTTTAGTCCAGTGTGCCTTAATGTTCACTCCTTAGCCTCGTGTGGTTGATTTTCCTATTAGCATTCTTAAATTTTAAATCACACATAGGAGCTCAGTGACATAAATTCTGAATATACATTGTTGTTTTGTTCCCCTTTTCCCTTCCAGTATTACAATTTAGTATCTGGGGCAATATAATTTCTTGAAAAGGAACTAAATTATGCTGCACAAGAATAAAACATTATAGCCAGAGCCTAGTGCTGCATAGCTGCCCAGTACAACTGCAACATAGGATACTCTCTCTGGCTTCATTCTTCTTCTGCTACAGCAGGAGAGTGCTCTTTAGTATGTCTGCCTCGTTCAATCTGAGATAGAGAAGCTAATAAAGAATTTGTTCTTTCCAAAGTGCAACCTTGCTCAGGTTCCTGCAAAATAAATACATGTAAGTACACACACACACGTCGTCTCTGCAGGAATCTACTTTCCAAAAACCAGAACAAGATGAAACGTGACTCTACTTGTTTGCTTCTAAAGATGCACAGGGGGAGTGGGAGAGAATAACTTCCCCAGAAACATGTTTATTTTTGACACTTACTGAGTTGGAAGAGAGACTTGGCATGAGAAAGTTTTCCAAAGTAGCAGTTCTCCAATTTCATGCTCCTGAACCTGCTTGTATAGCATTAATACTGTGCTACCAGTCCTCACTGCAAAGTCAAAACCTATCAGGTGCAAGTGGGACTGTGTGTCCAGCTTCAGTTCTGCCCTTGGACTTCTCTGCAGATACACACACATTGTGGCTGTGACAGCAATTTGTCACATTTTACAGTTTATGATGATCTCATTTTCTAGTGATTTGTTTTGACAGTTTCTTTGCCTTAGGCACAAGCCTTTCTGAGGCATTCTCCATCCAACCACCTTTAAAAATCATTCAGAGTTAATATTACAGGAAATGTAATGGAAGACTAAAGAAGACTAAAGACTAAACTCTGATCAGAGACTGAATGGCAGGGGCACAGAAGGTGACACTTTCCCTTCCTTAAAACGAAACTATCAACAAAAAAGAAGTCAATAAAAGAATTCTAGATAGGGCTTAACTACTTTCCCCTTTCTCAGAGAGGAGGTGCTAGAACATGCCGTGTTTTGGCAATCATTCACAGGACAGAAACAGGCTGAGAATCATCGCAGTCAAAGGGAATTTCACCTGTTCCCTGGCAAGAAATAATCTGCTAAGCAGACAATGACAAAAGGAACAGCATTGATTATACGTTTGAAGGTGCTCTATAATGTTGTGCTACATCATAATGTGTTCCTGTTAGTAGACAGAAATTTTTTTTAGCATTTACCCTTCTACACAATCTGTGGAGACTTTCTTAAAAACCCACAACGTTGTGTACTCACGAACAACTCACTGTCAACTATGTGCATGTAATCAATATTTCTGGTTGTTGTCTCCTCCCATGAAAGAGATGGAGCAAGCAAACAGTTTAATAAATAATGAGGCAGATCTAATCTGTAGAGATGACATTTTTTACTCCTGGCTCTTTCAAACTGAAATAGTCCCCTGCTTAATATTTCCCTCTGTCATCTTTCCACCCCCTTACTCTGAAACTGGAGGCAACATTCACTTTGATAGGCAGATACTTTTGAAATCTGTGAATGAGGAGAGCTGTCACAGTTTTTACAGAAATGGGTATATTTTTCAGTAAAGGCAAGTGCAGGAAGCAAGATCCTCCTGAAAATTTATTAGAAGTAATAAAAGTGAAGTTTGTTCTTTACAGGTTGCTAGACTATCTGTGTGCCTGTCAGAAATAGGCAGGATGATTAGCATCCATCATGTGCAGTCTGTTTTTTCATTCTTCCCTGGGGAACAGCATAAAAAAAGGAGAATTTAACTTTGCTTTCTGGATTCTTTCTCTGCTATTGGTTTTCAGGTCCATGTTGATGCATACTTTATACCATGCACACTGATATACACAGAGTTCGTAATGCTCCTCAGTCTTGCTGGGAGGTGAAACCATAGCCTCATACAAAACTACTATGGGACAAGATCTCTTTCACAGGGAAGCTCAAGACTGTGCCAAATATATACAGTTTTGTCTTTCAATGCCACCAAACAATCTGCTTTTCCCAAATGTATGACCCTAAATCCAAGATCTTGACCTTGATTTGAAATTCTGTGAGAAGTCAGCATAGCATACGAAGAAGTGGCGAGAGGTACTCTGAAGAGCCTGTGCTACTGTGTAGAAGCATTCTAGCTTTCTGGAGTCACTAGCTACCATCTCAGACACAGCTTCTTTTAGTATAATGCACATCTGAAGTTCCACCAAAGGCTTCTGCCAAGATCATGCTGTTGTCTTCTAGGCTGGAAAGAAAACTAACCACCTAGAGGGCAGGAAGGGACCCCTCTGTGGAACTCTCCTTGCTTGCATCTTTAAGACGGCTTTGTTCTTCTCATGTTCCTATTCAGACTGCAGTACTGTACACCCTTCAGGTTTTAAAAGTCCTCCCACAGCAAGGACTCCCAAGTTTGAACAAGACAACTCTGGAATGTTGCGTAACATTTTATACCAGCTACTGCTAAAACCTTTAGAAAGGTGTAAAATTGGGGACCTTCACACTCAACCACATCTCCTTCCAAAATTGTCCATTTTTCTTTTATTTTTTTCCTACTTCACCCTGTTTTCCTTCTGGTTTATGTGTGGCTCCATATATTTTCTTTTCCATTCATAGTTCTAATAATTTTCAAAATCCATATTCTCATCATCTCAACAACAGAACTTTTTGCACTCCTCTCTTTTTGTACACCTTAATATCCAGTTCTACATTTCTGCCAGTTTTCTTCCACGTACCCTCTCTTCTCTGCCTGCTCGCAAAATCTGACTTTCCTTCCAAGTTTTTTGACCTTTCAGTTATCTTCCTTGTCTTCATGTGTCTTGCTCCTCTCCACAATGTAAACCATTTCTGTATTATAAGCTATTTTTTCAATCCCATTTCCCTAAAATAAACATTGAGCAGTTACCAGCTGGCTCAGCTCCCTAAGATCTTTTCCTCATTCTGATTCTCAACAGCAATGCAGAAAAAACAGTGGCAGTATGACTCCAAAGAGTACTCTTGAGTTTGTTTTTCTCAGGAGATTCAGGTGAGAGTCCAGAACCCCAGTGTTACACTTGTTGAGTGAACCAGAGAAGTTTTGAGTCTGGAGGCCACAACAAGACCCCATATATCTGCTCTGAGGCTGCTTAATTTTGAACATGGTAGTCATGCAACTTATCTTTGAATTAAACCATACTTGTGATAAAATGTCAAATGCTTCCCCTGAAAAGCTAGCAATACAGAAAACTGGGATACAGATATGAACCTTGGAAATGAAGTTTCCAGCTGAGCCTGCTCGATACACACCTATCCTTTCCTGCTGATGAAACCTGTGTTGTTCAGAGTGGACTGTGACTGAATTATTAGATTGCTTAGGAATAGGGATAAATGCCAACACAGGTCTAGGCAGAAGGACCAACATCCATGTGAAGTGCATGTTTATTTCCCATCTAACTCAGACCCCTTTGCACACCTCCAATATATATATACCCTTACTATTATTGCCAATAATTGTTTTATCAGAGTAGCTTTTTGTGATTAAAATGCAATACCAACTACCCATAACCAATTGTACACATTTGTACCCTTTCCCCTCACAATTTTGGCAGACTGAACTCAACTTTAACTGGAATTCACACAGGAAGATATCTTCTCTGTGAGGGAAGAATCTTTTCAAAGTTATCTAGCAGCATCAAACACAAAATAATGAAGTAGAACTCTTCTAAAAATATCATATAATATCTGAATTTATGTCAAAGGTAGAGATTGTAGCTTACATCACTTCAGCCTGGTTTGCATCAAGAACAGTACACAACAGTCAAGAAGTTCAGTATTTGTTTCCCTATCACTTCTCCTAGCATTCTAAGAAGGCATACCATTTCAACTTGCCTGCTGCACCACTTTTTATTCATTAATTGATTTTATTTATTTGCAGTAACGACACCTACTACTGGGAACTGTTCCTGCCATTTTGTTGGTTGACAGTCTTTCAGGGATGTATCTAATCCCTTTTTAAACATCAATGTTGTTAGGCCTAAGGTGACCCTCCCTTCCCTAGGCACTGTTGAGAAACAATTTGTCTTGAAGGCCAAACTCACAGCACAGAGCCTTCTGCAGTCTCCGGATTTTGATGGCCGTCCGGTAGGCAGAGAAGCGTACGTTGTTCAAGTCAGCTGTAACAGCAGAAACAGAATCATGAGCAGTCCTAAAAAGAGAGCTCCAATTTTTTCTTTCCATATAAATTTTCATATTTTGGAAAAAGTCTGATATCCCTCTCTTCTCTGTAATGAGTTCATAGGATATATCAGAACAAATAAAACTGAGAAGCTTGGACCTCAGTCAAATCCACTTGCAGGGAAAGTCTCCTGGCTCTGACAGTCCAGGGCCTGCAGATTGGCACACCAAAAATTCTGACACTACCTTGGCACACGTAATACATAGATATGCAACAGTTTTACATACATTATGCAGTATTAAGCAGTTTCCAAAGAAGTGCTCAAATGCACTATGTTTCTTAAATAATTTAGACCTCCATCAGACAACATGTAAGAAACAGACAGCAGCAAAGGTCACAGTAACAGAGAAAAAAGGCTTTTAAAGTCATTATTTCTATAGCACGACTTTGTAAGCAGTGCTTTGAAAAGGACAGGCTGCTAGCAATAAGCTCTATTTTAGAAACTGTTGTTTATAGTAACATTTTTCCCCACCTAACAGAATTATACTTTTTCATCTACTCATTAGAAAGGGAGATTTTCACAGTAAACGTAGGTGTTAGCATGGAATGTTGAACTAGTAGTACAATAATATGGTCTATCCCTTAGTGACAGAATAGCTGCTCTGATTTATTACAAATATTAGTTCCCTGCAGACGAGCGTCCTGCTTTAAACACACAGCCTGCATCATTGGACAATCCCTCAGGGATTTAAAAGAAATAAACAAGATACTGCATTAAAGCAGTCAGAGCATATAGTTCAGAATGAAACTTACTGAAAGACAATAAACATTACATGGATCAAGGCAGTAAGTTTCTTGCAAAGTGTGTCTCACTGCAAAGTGGAACATGACCTGTTATACACAGTTCATGGCAGGTCAGATGTGGTCAGTAGACAAATGCAGGCTTTTACTCCTGGACCCACGTGAGGTTTGTTTTTAAGAATGCACTCACCTAAGGACTGGAACAGCTCAGTCATTTTAGGATGATCCCAACAAGTTGTCTGTGTCTCATGACTAAAAAGGAATGAGGCAAACAAAGTTTCAGGCAACACATACACACATAATGCAAAGGACAAAAACCCAAAGATAATCTCATTTTCTGAGATTAAGTGGCAAGAAATCCCTCAGATCTTTAATTAAAATACATGATCCGTACCACTCAGCTCACTAATTTTTCAATCACAAAGCTAAACAATAGCTCACTATATTTAACAGTATTTATTTTTTATTTTAAGTCTAACTGTATCAGTTGGACTATGATTCTGAAGCTAGGAGGCACACTAATTAGGAAAAAAAGTAAATCTTCCTGTTACTGCAGCACAGTAAAATATTTATAAAAAACTTTAAAAGTAAAAAGCATTGAGGTTTTATTTTAGACTTCATTGCATATCTGAATACAGGTATCAGAACACGTACAAAAGTTTAAAACTTACCTTTAATGCATTAAATGGAAGGTCTGGTCAATCTTCAGACACCTAGCCACTAGGTACCTTAATTTAGGGGTTGTCCTCTGCACTAGTGCAGAGGTTCAACAGGCAGCATCACTTTACCCAGCAGTCAGCACTGCTGTTCCAATTCACCAAGGTATGACATGCAGCCATGGGGGTCAAAATGTGTATTATCTCAGGTCTACTAAAAATCTCCAATTCCCTTCTACAAGTCACATTTTACTTGTATTTCTGAATACTAATTGTTAGAATGATTGCACATTCTTGTCTCACAAAGTATTTACATTTGAATTTCCATACATACATTTCCATACTTTGTATGGAAATTAGAGAAATTGTATTTAAAAGACCATAGCATGCCCTTTAAAAGTTAATAATGAAAATGAAACTACACTAGGTTAGCAAATCTAACAATAACAATCTAAGAATAACACTTATTTCACCTGTATTTCTATTTAAAAACTTTTTGTGTGCACACCTTTTTTTCACACATAGGTGTATGTAGTTGTAAATAATTTCAAATGGCACTTTGCCTTTAAAAGTAGCATCTTCAATTGGTATACATGGCTGCAACTCAGTGAGTGCACAAGAATTTATAATCTTTTTTTTGTTGCTTTCCCCTTATTGAGAAAACAAGGAAAATTGAAGTCCATTATGCCAAACGATGAAAAAAGAAAGGGGTAGAAGATCCTTGCTCCAAAGAGCTACAGAGAGCGAACAGGTACCACAAAGGGGAAGCTGACTTCAAACAAAGTAAATGCTGAGGGCCCTTCCTTACATTACCTTTCAAGATACACTACTGGAGAGTGCATGCTTTGGGTTTCTGCACAGGGGATACGATCCCCATTATATATTCTTTACATCAGTCTGAGCTTTCTTTCTAGTTCTGCGTCTGGTCTAGGTCTCCAGAGTCACCTTCTCTCTGCCGTTAGGCTTGACACTCTTTGCCATGGGTCTTTCATATCTGGCACCATCACAACTTTGTGAGGAGTTCTTCATCGAAGTTTATACACAAAATATGTATTTCTTATTAATACAGTAGGTATACATTTGTTATTATTCTGTACTAGGCAACTGGAAGGAGGGAAAAACTCTGAATATGGCTTCAATCTATATTCAAAACTGCATCTTCTGTTAGACCTCGGCTGACTGAAATACTACAGCAAACCCTCCATAATTCAGAAGAACACTGCAGTACCTCTTTGCATCTGACCACATTTTTCCTGAACTAAAGCTTTTACTTGGTTTCAGTTTGATGATAATACCACATGAATTACATTCACGTTTGTCTCCGTTTGACTCAGGTTCGACAACAATGCTCTCTCTCATTCCCTGCCTGGGTGGGAGGGGATTAAGGACAACGTTTCAGATTCTGACTGAGGTGGTCAAGGTGCTGACACGCTGAACTCCAAAGCTAAGGCATACAAGTATTTAAATGAGGTTTTTTGCAATTTCTAGAAAGACACTTTTAAAACAGCACTGTGTTTATCCTTGTCCAAAAAAGTAATTTCAAAAACAAGTAGCTTGACAATTATTTCCCTGGAAGGGACACACCAATAAATCATCATGAAGCCAGCAGCAACAAAGAAGGGTCTGGTGCTGTGCCAAGGCTAAGGCAATTGACTGTCCAGCATTCTCAAAAACCCTGGTATAAAAAAAACCCTTACAGTATATTAGAAAGAACAACACATACTTCGGTAAACAGGTACAGAAAATGTAATATAATGGTTTATTCTGATCAACTTATTTAATAACCTCAAAACTAGTCCTGAAGCTGCCAAATACCTGCACTATCATCTTAAGCAGGATGCCATCAATATCATATTGGCCATTTAAAATTGAATTATGTTGATGAAACCCATTGTGACTGCCTAAAAAAATGGATGCAATATGTAGTCAGTGTGATACAACTTGTTTTAAGGAAATTGCTTTACCTCAGCTTCCCTGACCAAGAAATGCCTGCCCCAACAATAAACAACAAAACAACCCTAAGACTGGTGATCTTACTTTCAACTTTGTAAGTTAAAGGATCTTTCAGGATTTTCTGAGAAAAGACTTGACTAAAACCTTCAAACTTCTATGTCAAAAGTAAAGGTAGGTGGGGATACTGTGACAGAAACTCTAAATATATGTATGTATGTATGTATGTATGTATGTATGTATGTATGTCTGTATGTATGTATAAAAACACATTTCACTCTTTTAAATTCTGGAATATTAGGGCAAACACTACATGTAAACAACAAGCAGTTTACCTGAGTCAAGGCCTGTTTACTGCCTTAGAAACTATCATGTTAAAATTAGCCATGACTGTAAGAACTTTGCTGAATCACAGCCTTTGTTTCTCAGTTCACTGTTTTCTGACAATAAAAAATATGTTTCCATGAAGGAATTAATTTCCTATTTGGGGGGGTGCTACAAGAATCTCATCTGGGAAGCACTGCAGAAGTAGAAAGGTTTATTAGCAGCAAATGCCACTCTACATAAACAACAATGGATCGATAGCAGAAGTTGATTTGAAATTCTTCTTTTCTGGCAATGAATTGTTAAATTTTGCTAGGTCCAGAGACCTTAAGTGAATTTAAAAAACTTAAATACTTGAATAAATCCTTGTGCTCTCCCTTCCCCTGCAAGAAATATACTGATATACTCCAGTATGCATCTGTAAAAGCCTAATGAGAATGTAGGCAGGTCTAATTGCAATTTAGATTCCAGCTTCTAAGAAATGTATAAACCCAAATGCAATTAATGAAAGCTGGTATTACCAAACTTTTTCCTTAAACCAAGATTTAAGAACAAACAAGAGTTTCATTATGAAAAGTCTATGCTTAAATAGGTAGCTTCAGTAGCAGTTTTATCTGAAAGACTGAAGAACACTTTAATCATGACAACACGCCATGCAAAAATCTTAGTTTTTTGTATTTTGTATGTGCTGGACATAAAGCAGAAAAAAATGAAGCAAGTAAAGAAGATATCAAAAAAACTCTGTATCCTGCACTATCATTTTGTTTCTCCATTTAATGTAGTAAGTACCTGAACAGCTAAATTTTCTCTTTACGGAAAAGAACACAGAACATTAAACGGATACCTAATAACATAATTACCAGAAAATTGTTAATGTTTCTATTTTCATTTTAAACAGAAACACACTTTTTCAAGACTGTGTATAGACTTACGGGCTTTTAAAACTTATTACTCTGCTCTTTCATACTGCCACACGTGGCAGGCACTTGCCACTAGGCTTATGTGAGAAAGGGGGTCCCCATGAACATCATCTGGTGGAACAGAAAAAAGGTGAGAGAGAATCCTTTAATCCAGGTTTATCCATAATTACCCAAAAGTCAGTACCACCTGACAGCTGCTAAAGGAAGACACAAGGTGAATGTGATGGTGCCAGCCTCATCCCAAAACACCTAGCAAGAAAGCACATGTAATGGCTGAGCAATCCTGTACATGGTTCCAGCAGAGACAAGGAATGGGCTTAGAGTGAGAGAACTGCCCACTGACTCAACAGTCTGGTCAGGTCAAAGTAGGCAGCAACTCTACTGCCATGGGCAGTGCTGCTTCTCCCACTGAATATATTCCATGAAGATAGGCTTCATTTTTGAGACAGAAGACACCAAAGCCAGACTACACTGGGCGGAGCTGAGGAAAAAAAAAACAACAATAAACCTGTAAATTTAAAGAGCTATAAAAAACTAGGGGAGACGGGAGAAATCAGTCTCAACAGAGACATTTCTTAATATAAAATTTTGTTTGATAACAATTTCATAATACGTAGGGATTTTTATGTGCACACAAATTGATTTTCACAGGAAGAAAAAAAATGGGTGTGCAGATAACCTTCCTATGCTACAAATAAACTGTCAGAGAAGGTAGTCATGTTATTAGGCGCTCCAAATAGGAGGCATGCAAGACAAAGTGCCTTCTGGAGATTTGGTTTGTAAAGCAGCTCTTCGAAATAAGATCTATCTTTCTCTGCTGCAGCTACAGTAGCTTTTTTTGCTACTGATGCAAGACTAATGCAAGTACATCAAGCACTGAGAGATGTGCTCAGAAACTTTACAATACTGAATGTCTGTAACAGATGAGACAGACTTGATGAAATTGGGGGAGATCTTTCTGATTGGGATCTCATAGTTCTTTTTTATGCAAGTTCATTACACAACAACCTCTTTAAAAGTCTGCACTGCAGTAGCTACCAATGCCTAACAGTCACTGTCCAGTGAGTAAAAGCAGACTTGGATACTGCCCTGCTCCTCTGATAATTTGCTCATTAAGCAGAAATAACATACAAGACATCAGGCCTACAAGAACAAAGAAACTGATAAACAAAAGACAACACACTTTATTTACATGTATTCTACATGTGAAAGTGAAAGATACTGTCCTTGGAGGAAATGACCAGAAATTGCTGAATTGCTTATTACCAGAGCTGCTAAAACAACTAAAAAAGCAAATAAAGCAGTATGCAATTCACTCACAGAAGCTCTCCAGTCATGTTCTGAAGACTTCTGGGCAAAGGGATTTTATTAGGTCATGGGGAGAGCTCCAACTTCATTCCTCTGGAAGCCATAACTTCTGTTCAGTCCCAAGAGGCACTTAGGTCAAACTGAGTAGATTGTTTTCACCACAGACAACAGGAAACCTTCAGAAAAATCAGGCCTGCTAGAAGCTATTAACTAAGAATGTGAAGAAATTACATTCTCTGTATTTCTCTATAGAACACAGTCTGTAATGGAATGGAAAACTAAGCCTGCAGAGAAGCCAATGGAAATCTAAATTCAGAAGTATGTTGAAATTAAATAAAAAAATAATAATTTTACATGATAACTTGAGAAAATACATGAGAAGGTTATAATTATTAGTCATCTTACTGAATTTGGAAAAGATTCATAACAAGCGCATAACCAAACCAGTCTTTGTGGCAGTTCTGTCCCAGGTTGCAGTGACACTTGCATCAAGGAGCACACCCTCTCTCACAAGTACTCTAATAGCTTCAGGAGGAACTACTTGTAGAGTTAGGTGCTATTTACTTCGAGCAAAAGTGAACAACATTTGGGCTCATTATTCATCTTGCACATGGATGGCACTGGATAAAAAGAACTCTTCAAGGTCTACAGAATCTGCAGTTACGAGCCTTTGTTCCACATGGTGGGTGGCATAAGAAGGGATTTTCACTATGAATCGCAGAATTTTGAATCACAGAATCCTAGGAGTTGCAAGAGACCTCAAAAGATCATCTAGTCTAACCCCCCTGTCAGAGCAGGATCACCTAGAGCACACCACACAGGAACGCGTCCAGGTGGGTTTTGAATGTCTCCAGAGAAGGAGACTCCACAACCTCTCTGGGCAGCCTGTTCCAGTGCTCTGTCAGTCTCACAGGAAAGAAGTTTTTTCTGACGTTTAAGTGGAACCTCCTATGTTCCAGTTTGCCCCCATTGCCATGACAGAAGTGAGAGGGTCTACAGGACAGCAACACAAGCGGGTGTGAAGATGTTACATCTTCCCACATGGTTAAGTCAAGGAAGAATTAAACGTGTTTCACTGATTGAGCCACAAGAGAATTAATTCTGCGTTATTTTTGTTGTTGTTGCTGCTGTATCAAAAGACTGTGTTATTTCAAGTGAGTGTCTCCTAAGGCTCTTCTGCCAAAACTTACTGACAAATACAAGCCATGCAGCAAAACACACATCCATGAATAGATTATACGAAAAACCAGTGTAATTTCAAAAGTCTAAATATATTTGTGCAAATTTCACTAACTAAAAGTAAACATTATAACCATAAAATATTCCAGATATTAAAAACTATATACTAATGAAGTGCTCTACAGCTTAAATTACAAACATTTACCCTTATAATCTGCTTCTTATCCATTATGTTTACTGGCAGCTTTCTAGCTATAATTGGCAAAGTAATCCTCGTTAAAAACACTTCCTGGTTGTAAATAAATAGCTGATCAACAGTTAGCACATCATTTAACTCATGATCTCTAGAAATATGAGAACAGTCCTGTTGAAATTAACAGAGTAAGTTGTACATCTTCAGGTCTTTCAAGCTGCCCATGGAATTGTGGGGGAAAACAAACAAATATTTTTTTAGCCTGCAAGCCTACAAAACTAGAGACAGGTTTGTGGGGGTTTTTTATCATTCCTTAGCATGGACAAGGCTGATTACTGTGTTGATAATCACTGGCAAACACCACCAGAACAGACACTGAAACAGTAATCTGGCATTATGCTAAGCAGCTTTCTGTTCCTGCAGTCATTTGCATAAAACATTAACTGAAATCAGGATCTTTACTGATCACTAATGAATCAACAGCACTCAGAACCCTGGCTTTGCTGCCCTTGCCAAATTTCAAATGGTATAATAGATACCGTATTTTTTTTTCTTTTTTTTAAAACCCATTAGAAAACACTTTTTTTTTGTGGTGAGAAAGAGTTGATACAAAGAATTGCATGGGTACTGTATACTAGAGGTTGATGGAGCAATTTATATGTAGATATTTTGAAATCCCTGCAGAGAAGCTGTACTATTGCACTTCAATAGAAAACAAAGACCAGCACAGCAACTGGTAATTAAAGAAACTCTGAAAAACTGAAACCTGTATTATCTCTTTCTGCAAATTTCATTTTATTTGTCCTTCTAAAAGAAATACTTAATACTTCTAAGAATGGGATTATGGATATAACTAGGAATAAGAAAAAAAAAATGTTTCCCAGTTCCATTAGTTCTCCCTCTTTCCCCCATGCAGGCATATATCAAACATCAGGAAAGACCTCATGAAGAGTCTTGAAAAATATTGAGAAGCAGAAAGCATTTTATTCCATCTTCCATAAAGCTGAACATAAGAGGTGATAAAATGGGATTTCTAAGATGTTAGTGATGCCACCCTCTTTGCAGGGTTACAGAGAAGCAAACAGGGCAACTGGATTTTTATATTGATCAGTTTAATGACTGCACCAAGAAATTGCTCTCCCTATGTAATGCCTTCCATGAGGGCATGATTAAACTCACTGTGACCTTTTCTGTATTACCCTTTTGTTTCTTCTGTACAGTACAAATACCTAATAATTTATAGCACTGAAAGGTACACAGCTGAAGAACACTGAAATCATAGTTAAAAGAACAGCAGTGAGAAATGCCAGCGTAATTATGATTTCTGCACATTCCTTCCAGTTCCTTAACAATCATAGTGTCTCCTGTATCCCTGCCTCTTTAAAATATTTTTATTGAAGTGGTATGTAAATATAGACTTTATTTTTAAAAATTTCTGTTATAGAGGCAAATTATGCCTTATTTGTGTGATTTAGATAGTTACAAATGAACAAAAGCAGAACACTCTCCTTATTAAAACTCAAATCTTTTGCAAACCAACTTATGAAATATGTATTCAATGGCATCTTTGCCAAATCTTTCTGTCCGAACTTCACACTTCCATTACCAGAAATGCATAAGTGAATGCTGGGGTCTGATATGCTGTATCCCACTCTGTACTGCTCATTAGTTCAATTATCTTTTATAAAGTATGAAAGATGAAGTTCTTTTTTTTTTTTTAACAGCATTGAGATTTTACAGATGCAGGTTTTCATTTATTGAATTCAACCACAACAGAGAAGACACAGACTACAGAAATACAGGAAATTCTGTAAATTGCCATTAAGAAAACAAATCTGACAGTAGGCAAAAAGGACTAAATAAAATCATATCAACAGAGGTAAAGCCATTTGGCAAATTTGTTTTATATAGTAAGACAATTCAAGAGCAGAAAGTTAAATCATGTGTGTAAGTTCAGTTCAACCAAGTATCTGCCATAATGTAGAGCACATACACCTTGATAAACAACAAATTTGTCTGAACTTAGGGGGCAGAGGAGTGTGTACAGTGGCTTTTTAATCTTTCATACGCTGCCATTACAGAGGCCAGAAAGGGTTGACATCCCAACTACTAGTAAGCACTTCAAAGCTATTATGGTGTGCTAGCACACTAAGGACATCTTTCTCTGAGACACTCATCTCTATACATGTAAGTGCTAGTTACTTCTGGCATCAGAAAACAATCAGAATAAATGCTGGTCATCTGAAAATACAGATGCTTTGCATCAGTTCTACAGTCTCCTTACAAATTCATTGCTACCTAAAGTGCTTCCTCCTGCCTTCTCAGCTGCAGTTCCCCATATTTTTTAAACTCAGTTCTCTGTGTGCAATAAAACTACAAAGAGTGCAGTTGTCTTTTAAAATACTCATCTTAACAGAGGTACAACTGTACTATCATCCATAGCTAAGTCACTTCTGAATACTTTACATTTCGCTTTCAAGAACACTCACAAAAAGCAACTGAAATGAAGTAAAAGTATGAATTTATGCTTTTCTAAGAAGAGTGTATGTTCTTATCCAGAATTAGTCTCATTTCAATTAGCATTTATTTCCCTTTCAAAAATTTTTTTTTTTTAATTCTCATTTTTCAGCCACCAATCATTGAATGATACTTTTATTTTCCTCCTCCTGCAGTTTTTCTTCCTTAACCCATAAAATTAACAACTGGCACCTAAAACTGAATATACAAGCCGTGCTGCAAAACCAGAAAATATCATTGTTCTTGAATGACCATTCAAGTTCAATACTCCTCATAACTGCTCCTTCTACTCATGATGTGTTGTATATCAAAGGCACATCATTCAACAAGGTTAATACAATTAAACAAAAAAAAGAAAATTAACTTAATCTTTGTCTCTTTCCCAGAATTTCTGTGTATAAAAAAACACCATTAAATCCAATTGACTGTACTCAAAAGCTCATTTAATCACTCCAATCAACTAAGTTTTTGTGTCAACGTTGTTTTCCTCTATTTTTTAAACTATATCTGAAATTAGGGAGTAGATGCAGATTTAAAATAACCTTTGAAGATGACTTTCCAGCTTGACCATACCAAAACAAATCAAATTCCAAATCATCTCTTTCCTGCTTTATTTTCCACAACTCTGTTTTTTATCTAGCTGTTCCTGCTAAAATTGAATTTTAGATCAGTAAGCAATAAGAATGAAGGGAACTGCCAAGGTCAGCTTGCTTGTCAGACCATGGAACTACTGAAATTCAGTATTTCTCCTCAAGATTAAAAAAAAAATAAAAATCCTACTGATTACACATATCATTATTCTCCTCTTACAAGACAGAAGAATCAAGACATTGCTTCAGCAGCATATGTGATGTTGAAAGTAGGGAAAGATAACCAAAAAAGTCTTCTTTGAGAAGCAGTAGTTATTTTCTGTTGACTCCATTAAAGCCAGTCTCAAACTAAACCAGTGGTCTCTGCTTCTACACAGACGTCAGCCCTCAAACAACTTGCTAACACTTCTGAACCTTTATCAAACTTCCTGTGCAAGGCCATTAAAACAATTTCTGAGATTCTGGGGTTTGTTTCTCAGTCCTGACTGGCTTCATTCCCCAATCTAGCTCCAGGGCAGCCAACACACTAGTACCAGAGCAAGCCCACAGCATCAGTGGATACTTTGCCATCAAGTTCTGTACTTACAGGATTGCACCTAGTCCACACACTGGATAGGCTTACTTTCTTCTGAACTAGTCATGATAAAAAATATTTATTAGAAACTGAAGGGAGATGCCCAAAAACTCAAAAAAAAAAAAAAAAAAGGGTACTGTGAAGTATGGAAAAAAGGATGTATGCATGAAAAATTCAAGTTAAAAATATTTGCTTTGCTTAGCACAGATCATCTACTCTGACAAAAAAAGTTATCCTTCCCTCAAAGCTGCAATTTTTAACCTTTCAAGTCCTGGCAAACAGTACATACATCTATTTCCAAATTAATTTTGCACAAAATGATGAATGGATTCTATAGATATTAGTCACACTGTTCTGCTATAGGTTATAAGCTTTGTATTTTCAAATACATTATGTATTCAGCTGTTTTCCCTTTACAGTTAATACTCTGGATGAGATAGACACATAAAACAAGCCTAATTTGAATATTGATACTACATTTCCCTGGAGCATCTTTGCTGCCTCCTATCTGAGTGGGGTTTTTAGTTAGGGTTTGTCAATGACTTATTTTTACATATTTCTAAATTATACAATATGCAAAGCAATAAACATGAAAAGATATAGCACATGCAGCATAATACTAAGTATTTGATAACTTCTCTAGTTACTACTTAGTACCTATGTTTTTCCACTAGGTTATGGTGATAAGCCCCTTTGTTATGCTTAAGGAAAAAACAATCAAGGCAAACTTACTTGATATAATAGGGCACTTTGTTATGTGAAACAGATCTCTGCCATGGAAACTGTACTGAGGCTGAGGAAACAAAGAGAAGGTAATTATTAGAAAGGACCTGCCAAAAAAATCCAACTGTCTTTATTTTATTTATTTTACAATTAAAGCAGTTATAATAAATTAAATGGAAACAAATATTCCCAGACAACTTCTAGTAATTAGGAAAACAGCTGGAGAAAACGACAACAATCTATCAAGATGATACTAGGCATCTATTTAATGCTGGGGAAAAAACACAACCCTAATGTGGTGATTCTACTTCAAAGAAGGATAATAAATTCTGAGCAAGGACGCTACCCATCCAGGCAAAATGGAGACACTGGTTTTCCTACCTCCATAGAATTATTATCAGTTTAAGCTTTGAAAATAAATGCTTCCACTACTCTAATTAATGCTCCACAACAGAACGAAACAGAGAAATATAAATCTTATTTTTATTAGTTGCAACTCTTAGTTCCTACTTCCAACTCAAATTAATATTGATTAACACTCTGTGACCCACAAAAAGGCACTAAAACCTGCCTTTGCACTCCCTGCTGAACAGAGCAATCTGTGCAGAATTTATGCAAGTCTGATACCTCAACAGATATCATCCATAGCATCAAGAAGCCTCCAGCACACTGAGTTGCAAAAGGCATGAAATCATACATGACATTACAACTCTGCTTATCTAAAGACACCAGGAGACAAAATGGGAAAAAAAATTTAGGCCAACAGGACTGCGGGTGCACAACTTCAAAGTACCAATTTACTGAAGAACCATAGGTACATATATGTCCTACCAGAAATTCCCAGACTAGTGCCCGGTTAATTAGGGTTTTATCACAGAAGAAACTCACTTCACTAGATTCACTGTAGAAGCAGAGATTGAAAAATAGGTAGAAATAACTGAGCATCACAAAGGGATGAATTTGTAATGTACACTTTTGCTGACACTTCCAAAACAGAGTGCCTACTCTTAGGTTCTAACACCCTTGTTTAAAAACCTGGTAAAATAAGACACAGCTTTGATTCACATTGGATCTCTAGTAATTAAAGTCTCAATTAATGTAATTTTCTACAAGCACAGGCTTCTTTAGAGCTCATCCTTCTTTGGAAAAAAAATAAATCAATTTGAAAGTAACTCTCTCCTCTTCCCCTAAGACCTCTAAGGCTGCATCAAAGACTTTTAGCAGCTCTGTAAGCCTCACAGGCTGGTGCTGCTGCAGAGAGAGAGGTAGGTCTTGCCCTGCTCACAGCTGGCTGTTCCCTGAACAGTTTAGTAATTGTGATCTCTTCATGGACCACACAAAATTTCATGGCTTAGAATTTAAGAACCATTCATGTATTGAAAAGACAGATTAAGGAAGATTAGGAAGAATATTTGGGAAGCTACAGGAACCAAATAAACCACATTATTCACTGGAAAACAGAGAAAATTCCATATAACTATTTAAAAAATAACATAACATTTGCAATAACTGAGTAGGTAGTCATCTGGCAAAGAAAAAGCATAGCAAAGGCTAAATACTCAAATAGAGGTAGTTAACTAAAAAATAATTCGTAAGCATTTATAACTCTGAAAAAAGAGAAAAAATATTCAACCAGATATCTGAAAGTGGCTATCAGCTTTAGAGTTTCATTCTTTAGTGTTGCAATTTGGCACCTATGATGGCTCTGGTACTACTACACTAATTATGTCGGCTAACTGAAGAGAAATCTGGCCACAATTTGCTTAGGTATGATTTATGTGCTATTACAGAATACAGGTACCCTGCACTGACACAGACATTGACTAAACAACATAATAAATTGAATTGTTAATTATTACAGAAAAAAATCATACTCTATTTATCTGGAAACCATCTTTTGCTCTCTTATTATAGGGGAGATTGTACAATTACATCTCTAAAATGATAACTAAATAGAAAAGATGCAAGGATAGGTCTCAAGATGAAGTGATGCAGGTTTGCTTTCCCCAGCCCTTTATTAGAATTTCCAGGAATGTATGACATTCATTACAAACACCTAAAGATTCTGGATCAGCCACAGGTCTGAATTTGGAGCAAACAGAGGACAAAGAATAAAGGAACCACAGGCACAACCATAATTCAGAAAAATATTGCAGTGATCTTGGGGGGAAGCTGAAGATGAAACATCCCTATAAAAACAAGGAGGTAGATAACACAGAACAGGAATTTCTTATTCCTCAAGCCATAGGTAAAAATGGAGTAAAGGACAGTCAGTGTTTGAGAAAGCAGTTGCATCTCACATGCATCTATCAATTCAAAGAACTTACTGGAAAGAAAGTGCTGTGATGCAGGTCCAAAATCTCGGTGTGCCTCCTGTAACTGTTTAAGGCGATCCTCTACAGACACCTACACATAAACACACATACACAAAATTCACATTGCATTTTCTCTGTAACACCAGGTCCATGGCAAGAAACCCAATTGTTTACATCCATTTTTAGTTCAATGAATTTCAGTTGTCTATGTGTCATAGCACTTATTTGACATCCAGCTACTGAAGGATACTGTTTTGATTTATAAAGTCATAGAATTACAGAATTATTTGGGCTGGAAGGGAACTTAAAGATCACCTAGTTCCAACCCTCTGCATGGGCAGGGACACCTCCCACTGGACAAGGCCCTGAACACTTCCAGGGAGGCTTTGACATTTCTTGAAGTGTTCCTTATTATCTTTGTTCCTTTCTGAAATAAATTACTTGGATACCTGCAGTGTTCTCATGTGAATACTGCAGATGAATAATGAACAATAGTCATTTCATGATGACCATAGTTGACAGCTGAAGTTTCTGACCTCCTCACAATCTTTCCCTTATCCAAATTTCCAGTCAGCAGGTCTGATTGACTGTATTGATCTCTCAGCTGTCTTTCCAGTATGGAACCATTTTGGAAGATACTGCTTCATTGGTTGACATGATTTGACCCTGGTTTATTAACTGAAACTGCATTAGCACACCCAGCAGCAGTCTGAAGTTTGGCTGCTTAGTTTTCTCAATTTGAGAGGAGTGCAGAAAACAAAACAACAAAAAAACAACCCACTACCAAATTACATTAGGAAAGGGAAGGACCAATATGACTCATTAATAATTTTGTCCCTCAGGAGCAACTAAGTCAAAACTACTAGCCCAGAAGCTGATGTCCAGGTTTTGAAAAGTCAGTCCCACTACCCTCAGGGGTGACATCCTCCATCCTTCCCTCAGTTCTTTCAGACATTCAATATCACCCATAGAAACCAGGTAAAGAAATAAATAGTAGCTGAATCCAAATAAGTATTTCCTAAAGGAAAATAAGAGTGAGAAAGTGCAAAAATTGATAAATGAACTTTAACTGATGTAAGAAACTTTATTAAACTATTCACTGCGAAACTCTGCATGAGTTTGAACTGTAATCAGTCACATTGATTTATCTTTCTCAGACCATTTAAGTACAATAATAATAACTAAGCAGTATTAATCTCTCTCACAGCATACCCTCTTCTGTTGTATAACACTAAACATGCTATTGTTCACACCTTGTTATAGCGCTACTAATACTTAAGTCACTTTAACTGAAATTCCCTGCAGAAACTAAACATTCAAAACCAAAACAAAACAGCTTTCACAAGAAACTGGAAACACAACAGAAATAAGTACACCAGTTTTCAGTAACAATGATTCATGTAGTAAAAATACTGCTATAAGACATAAAAAAAGCATGCAGCAGTAGCTCCCACTAGTCTCCAGAGATTAATGCAGTTTACTCCTGAATGAGTAAACTGCTGAGACAGCTTGACAGGAGTTTTTGGTCAAGTCACATAAGGAAAGACAGCTCTCTTGGTTGCTTCGGTATCACTAAAGTAATACCTTAAAGACAGAAATAATGAAAAAAAGGCAATAATGCATCTTCGAAGAGAACAAAAAGGAGTGAGAAGCATTCCTCTCCCTCCCACCTACTGCACACATTCAGAAGAATACCTGTAAAAGTTTCCAACGCATATTAAGATCATCCAATTGACGAGACATCTTTAGTGATGGGTAAAGATCAAGTGGAGACAGCTGACTGGACAAATCATTCACTGTTTTGACTTTCAAGTTGATGGGAGCAATTTCTTCTCTAAAAGCCTAGAAGAGTAAGAAGCATATATTTTTTTCTAATGGACATCTAAGTAGCACAAAAGCCAACGCAAACTCGACGTGGTGATGACTTGCTCAACGGGGAAGCTCAGCCTTAACAACTGTAAGCAACTGTGAGTTCTCCAGTAATGACAAGTCCACTCACTTCGATATTTTCATTAAATCCTTTATATCCAAGGTTAGAGAAAAACAGTATGAAATTTACACAAATGCCCATATCCAAATTGCACCCCTAAATCTATTTCAATAAGGGTTTTAGTGGTGCCATTTGGCTTTAGAGCTTTTATTTCAAAAAGAAATATGGAATGTTCTATCAGGAGTTTTAACAGTATATAACCTGTCTAATGATCTTAAGAAAAAAATATGTTCAGTAACTACAGTTTTCCAGTATTAAGCAGCTGACAATAATTCAATTTAAGAACTATTATTGAATCAGTAAAGCATGAATGAATGTATCTTCTAAGGAAAAGGAGTACTGTGGTTTACCTAATTAGAACAGTAGAGAAAAACTATTACAATGATTGAAAAAAAGAAAAAGGCTATTGAATCAAATAGAACAGTATTAAGACAAAATTGATGCAAGTTTTAACTACAGTTGAGAAGATGTATCAACTGTCTCTCTTGCTGCAAGCAGTTAATTGTGCAATCCTATAAACAGCCTGATAAGACATCATGAAACAACCTAAAAACAACTGGGAAAAAAAATATTTGCTTTGGACAATTCAGTTATTTACCTCCCTTCAAAGTGTCTCTCATTACACCCAGGAACAGAAGGCACCTACTGGCAAGAAGGAAGCATTTGGTTTCTGGACAGGCAGCAGGTCCCTATTACTTCGGCAGCTGTTTCAGTTTTCCCGCAGCAATGAAAATCTAAAAGATTCTACTTTACACTCTTCTTTACAGAAAAAGCCATCAAGACATGACAAATTGCTTCTTAACACGAGAAAAAAACAACAACTATTCAGCATCAGGATCTTCGTGCTTGCTTTAGTATCTATATTAAAATGTAAGGGCGGGGGAAGGAAAGGCATTATTCTTCTCAAATCAACAGTAGTCTGGACATAAATCAGCCTTGACTGCCTCTGTTCTAAAGATTTTGGTTCCATTAAACCTGAAAGTAACAACAAAATTTGAAGAATGAGAATTATTTTATTGATACAAGTGAACTAAGGCAGCCTGTGTTAATTTCAGATGATTCCACAGGTTGTGTATAAATAATTTGGTTGCAGACCATGGCTCTTCATTCTTCTAACACCAGTGTCCCATTTGAAGACCTGGACGGCCAGATACATGACCCCAGGGTCCTCTAATGTTTTGCCATATTAATTCTTGAGTTTGAAAACTAGAGTTGTGTTTGTGAAACCGAAGATCAGTGATAAATGCTAAATTTGCCTGAAACAGAAATTTCCTCTACCTACTTGTGCATACTCACATGCTCTCCTGGAATCCCTGACATCCAGACACTACCCCAAGCACTGTGCTGTTTCCAGTCAGCTTTCCTGGACAATGTTAGCTATCAGAAGGTATTCCTTCTTTGGGAAGCTCTGCATTACTCCAACCTATACAGCTAAGCAAGGGATGACTACTACCCTTTATGAGCAGCCATGCCTTGGGGTGCTGAGCCCTACATGGGTGCCCTGGAACCCTGGCTGCAAGAGCTGATGTGCCCATCAGAACATTATACATAAGTGTGTGTTCTTCACTTTGAAATAACACTGAAGAGAAGCCAGGCTAAAGTAAAAGGACACATAAATACTCACTCATACAAGCTAAAATAGACAATAGGTACATGAAGTTTCTGGAAGTTAAGGAATAGAAATTGAAACTATGTCTATATTCCTGCATGACTGAAAGAGCTCTAAGTGTTTTTCTAAGAAGAAAGCTATACACAATAGCCCAACAGAGCTGACAGCTCACCAATACAAAAAGGAGGGATTACTACTGTCAACTGCTGGGATGGTAATTGACTCAGCTCACTCATTCTCCAGTGCCTAGGTAAAGCTCCAAACACACCCATGGCCTAACTATGGATTAGATAGTACTTCTAGGAGGAAAATATTTAAATCCTAGAACACCATGTTTTTTCATTTCCTGAACGTTAAATTCTGTACACATCTGTAGCTTGCTGATCACATGTGGTTATGCAATCATAGTTGACACAGTGAATGTGGCAGAGTATTGAACTTCCTTTGAGATCTCAGATGTAGTCTTTAAAGAGCACTTTAAATCATATGTAAAAATTTAAGTATACAGTGCATACATTTCTAACATGACTAGGGGTAGAAGAATGGTGGGGTCTGACTCTCACACAAGTTAGTATTTCCCAGGAGTTCCACACTTACTGTAGTTTTCTCAATGTGATCTGGTAATGAATCTATGAGCAAGTCTCCCACTGGCTTCCAGGCATTCCTCACATTTTCAGCTTCCTTCAAGTCAGCATCGAGGTCATCCATGGCACACTGCAAGTCTTTCAGTTTTTCTAATGCTTTGTCTACTTGCTTCTGCCAGATACTGGCACTGGCATTTAGGTTCTCCCATTTCTCTTTTACCTCTGATGACTGCTTACGCATAGCTTTGGCAACCCTCATGGCTTTCTCCTCAGGAGTCAACTCTGCAGAGGGAAAGAAAAGTTACAGTTTGGTTGGTTTTTTTCTCTTATTCATGTCATTCAACACACAGTGTTCCTGAGGTACAAACTCAAGCAGTAAGTCCAGTCAACTGACAATTTATTTAAGTAAGTACAAGGTAGAAGAAAGCCCACTTTTCCCTAAGTGAAGTAAACCTTAATCACTTCTGATGACAAATAAAGCTTGATCAGAAGACAGGAAACTATTCCTGACTTCCATGTATTATGATATCCATGATGCAATGGCAGCTTACTGCTGGTTGTGTTACTTTTGGAGGTAAAGGAGGAAATAAAAGATTCTTCTTCTCTACTGGAAACTAATACAGGGAACTGGGGACCATTTCATGTAGAAAGAAAAAGAACAGTGCTTTATTCCTGGGTCACTTGCCATCACCTATCACTCTACCTCCAGGATGTCTCCTCTCTTCCTATTCCCTAGCAAAAACCAAGGTTTACTGAGCACCATGTGGTGAATAACCCTGCAGATCTACACCCATTTTTCTGTGCTAACACCAAAGTCCTGAAAGGCTGTCTTAGACAGCTTTTGAAAGTCTAAAAACGGTCAATGAACATGTTGACTGAAAAAGAGCCAAACTTATCATGAACTATTTCTCACAAATTTCAAGTTTACATGTCTAAATTCCATGCAATCCAGCAACCATGGTAATCCTATTCATGTTAGTAAAATGTGCCACTGAATAAGCAAAGCCAAAACGGGTGCACACACAACCTCAGGATGTAGTCACAGGAGATTATATTAATATTTCAGTAAAATGCTTATATTTAAATCCCCAGTCCCTGCTAAGTCTGCCAGACACTGGAAAGGACTCCACATCCCAGACATGCCTCAGCCCTCTTTGACAACACAAATTGAATCAGCTGGTGGCTTATCTCTTCTCCACAACATATGATTTCTGCAAACCAGTCAGGTGGTCTATCAATAAGAGAATATGCTGCCTTTCCTGGGTCTTCAGTTTGAGACTGAGCAAGACCCAGACAGTCAGAAAGTTAAAAAGAAAAACCAGACATCCCCACCAGCAGGTCCTGCTGCCTATTGCTCTAAGGGACCTTGCTGAAAAAGTGGGTAGCTTCCACCTACTAGGGAAGTTACTTCAGTAATTACAAACAAACAAAGCCAGTCTCAGAGGACTCCACTTCTACATAACAACCTTGTTTTATTTGCAGGCAGAGAACTAAGCAGGGGAAATCGGATATAATGCACAAACCAGAGAATAAAAAAGGGGAAGAGACATGGCATACACTGAAACTAAGCCAACTGGCCTCCTATTCACTCCTATATGAAACCCTTGGAAAAGGTTTATGACACTATTTTTGAGATTAAAATTCAAGTGTTGTCTATGAATAAATTATACACAATTAAGCAACGATGAAAGCAGCACCATTTTTGTCAGAATTCAATAGTGATACACTGTCTTTAAATTCATTATAACTGATTAAGCTTGGAGTTGCCAAGTTAGGGGAGGAGGGTGAGAGGGGAACATGCGAAAAATGGGGGGAGGAAGCTTTTTGCTTTTCGCAGGCTAGATGACTGTCAAAGTAAATGCACTCCTTTGGTGCAAAAGTTCTTTTACTATGCCTCTGGGCACAGCATTTTCCCATAGCACCCAATACAGGAAAATATATTGCAAGCAATTAATACTAAACAAATCATTAGAACAGATCCACATTGTTGCAGAGAAAGGCAGGCACATTTTTCCCAGATGTAAAAGAAACAGGGAGTTGTTTGGATTAAAACCAGAGCTTCTGCCCAACAATTCCACATATTTATTAATGTTTCATTTTTTTTTCAATCTTGTTAGCCCATATTAGTCCATACACGCTAGACTACAAATACCAGAAGAGTATATATGGTGAAGAGGATGTTGGCAAATGATCAAGTGCTGCCCAAAAGCACAAGGCAACTTGCTAAAAAGTGGTTGCGTAAGAGAAAAAATACCACCAATGATAACCAAAGAATGATGGGAGGCAAGGAAAGGCAACAAAACCCTAGGTCACCAAAAGAAGAGACAAATACCTAGGCTGTAGGTTGCAGAGCATTTTTTGACTTCTAGAATTAGACAAGCTCTTTTTATTAAAAGAACCATTTGGAGAAAGAGAGGAGCTGAGAAGGGCAAAAGAAGTGTTGAACTTACCAGTGTATTTCAGTGACTTCCTGGGTGTCATAAGCTATCACATGAGAGTATTGCTCATGTGCACTCTGTCTGCAAAGGCAGAGGCTAGCCAGGCTTAGGGATGCCACAATGGCAAGAGGGTACTTCAGAAGAATTTGGGGAGGAAGAGTTGTGACAAAAACTTGCAATGTTTAACTAGATGCAAAGGGATATAAATTATGCATGTAGCTCTGGGATATAGAGACATGGCAGTAACCCACAATTTACAATACTGACAGACCAGAATAAAGATGAAGACCAAAGATAGGCTATGATAAATTGTACCTTCTCTCTGGCATTCCAGCAATTCACAGTAGAATAAACTACATCACAGGACAACAAAGTTCTGGGATGATCTTTACCCCAGGCTTTGCAACACATTTTAGAAAAAGGAAAAGATAATAAAGCTTAAGTTCTAAGGAAAAAAACAAAACAAACCCAAAAAACAACAACCTTTCAGATAAGTTTAATCTTAAAAAAAAGAACAGCTACAAATTTTTTACTTAAAGATATCAACCAAGTTGTTACTGGAAGTAATTTTCAAATTAATCATTGATAAGAAAAATAACATGCTACTGATGAATGAACAAGAGTCCACTACAGTCCAATGACTAAGGGTCTGTGAACAATGTAGGAGCCAAGCTAAATTGCAGCATGCAGGAAACCTGCATCTAGTGGCAGAGGTTCAGTATCACAGAATACCTCAACTCATGAGATATCCTATGATATCCTATGTTACAACTATAGATTGCATAGATTGTATAGATTCCAGGCCTCAGGAATAAAAGTTGCAGGACTTCAAATGACAATTTAGGGAGCAGCTGGAATTAGAACACTTTAAAGAAGGAAAGGGAATACTGAGCTTCATTGAAAGGAGACAGAAAATAACAGAGTCATAGAATGCCAGGTTGGAAGAGACCTCAAGGATCATATGGTCAAACCTTTTTAGGTAATGCTACAGTTTATAATGAGATAGCTCAGCACCCTGTCAAGCAGAGACTTAAAACTCTCCAACATGGGGGAATCTACCATTCCCCTTGCAGACCCAGTGGAGGAACCCTCTTTTGTCGGCATCTTGAATGTATGAATATAGGGTAGACTATGCCCAGAAACTGGATTCAGTAGAAGTTATATTTACACAAAGCTGCAATCTGCTGTTTTTTATCCAACATCGTATGTTTTCATCATCCTTTACCTGTTACCAGAGCCAAAACCTATCAGTTTTGCAGAAAGTAGGAAGGGCTTAGCCATTCTAAACTAGGCAGGTCATTTAAAATGATCAGTCACTGACAACGGGCATGGTGGAAGCTTTATAAGAGTTGAAGATCTTGCAAAACTTTTGGGTTGTCTATAAAGATACTGATGCAAGAGATTCAATGAATGCTTCTTGCTTCAGTAGAAGCGATAAGGAAAAAAAGTGGCTGTAGAAGTAAGTACAAATAGAAAAGGTAAACAACAGCCTGACTTTATTTGTCTGGCCAGCTACAAAAAGGCAGCTTTATTCATTATAAACTACACACATATTTAGGGAGGAAAAAAATTTCCAGATCAACTGAGGTGATACAAGTATCACAACAGAAATGAAAACTGAAACACCTTCGAAGACCTTTTATCAAACCAGCATAATTGTGTAAGGGTATCTGCCACAGATTTTATTTGAAGAATATTAACTCATTGCAAGACTGCTTTATTTTACAAAAGCCTTGGAAGTGCTTGTAAACTTGCCCTAAAAAGACATTTACTAGAGAAATAAAGCAAAACACACATTTTTATGAGCGATAAAACCATTCTGCATCTATTCATTAAAGAAAGAAATACATCTTGTATAACGTCATGTTTTCCATCATGAAAACCCAACTCATTAATGAGCAACACATTACTTTTCTCCAAGCAGATAACATATTCTCCAAGATACTGATTGCACAGCATAGAATTGTAAACCTCATAAAAAATGTCTTAACATATATTCTATGAGTTTGGAATTTGTTTCACCAGTCTGTCATTACCTATGTTTGCAGACAGTTGATTTTGCTGTAAAAAAAAGGTACACAGTGGTTGTTGCCTTTTTGTCCCCACTTAATATAAAGTCTTCTCATGATCAGCCACTCCGTCCCACTCCCCTTGTTTTTTTTTTTTCTTCATGGTACTTATTATTTTCACTTCAGCAGCTGCTCAGAAAGTAAGAAAAGCCTATATTCACTGGACCACCTGCTTACCAGACAGGAAAGATATTAACCAACCTTGCAGTCATGAAGAAAGCAGAAAAAATGTCTGCTTCTGTAGTGGAAAAAAACCTAGATTTTAAATAGCATTTTTGGCCGCAAACAAAGCCATGAAAGCAACAATGGATTTTCTGTGCTCTAGCAGAGACAGTGCCATGGAAGCAAAACTTGCAAGCCTGAACTTAACAGCATATAAATTCCTCACGTGCTTACATCTATGGAGAACACTTGCCCATAAAAGTTATCAGTGAAGAAAATTCCTCTTGCTTAAGAATTTATTTTAGATCTCTCAAATTATTTCTTGCTCTAGCAGTTTTGATTCTAAGCAACTTTTCTCGATTCTCATTATGTGGACTTGAACTAGTGATCTCTTTCCATGTTGCCACAATTACACAAATTTCCTTTAACTTTTGCTATATTCTTCATAAAATATACTAGAACTGGAGCTGACTTCATGCCTTCTGGCTCTCCCAGTATGTCAAATGTTGCGTCTTCTTTGGCTCAATCAATATTTGCAGCAAAAAGCAATGGGTGACACAGCACTGTAATCATTAAGAACACTTTCAGAGCATTGGAACAGACACAATGGCACATTGTCAAACTCCCAAGCAGAAGAACCAAAAGCACTGCTATAGCTGCATGATGAAGTCTTTAGCGCTGCTCCAGTGAAAGCATTCTCTGTCTCTCTAAAAACCTGGACAAAAAACTTAGGTCTGATGGGATGGGAACAGGAAGTTTAAAGAATAAACAGCAACTGGTTAATGTGGAAACAGAGCAATTAGTAATATTCCAAGTATGCAAGCATAACCCAGTATGTCACCTTTTCTCTCATTCAATTATCTATTGCATATGTAGTCAAAACAAAGAAGAAGCACAGCCATTTTCATGTTAGTCCATTGAGGTCTTCTTCTATCAAAATGGAAAGTTTTTCAACCCCCAAAAAATATAATTAAATTATGAATGAAAAAAAAATATCTCTTCAAGACAAAAGACAAATTACCTTTGGTCTGCAGAAGACAGATTGCAAAAGCAGAGAAAATGAAAGCTGTTAACCTCATGTATGATGAACCTTTCTGGAAAGTGCCCAGAGTATGGGCTCCAGTTAGAGACTAATGAGAACAATGCTAGCAAGCATACATATCCTGTGATAATGGTTGTTACTTCCTTTTGGGTGCTGGTGGGGAAGACATAGAAGGATGAAACAAAGAGAAAACAGTTTCTAGTTAAAAGAGGTAAGTAAGCATCTATCTCCAGAATACTACAGATTACAGCAATCCTGAGAACCATGCGTTTATGCAGCATAACCGGCATAATTTGTCAATATTATCAAAACACATATAAATACTTTCCACTAAAATAAGCCACCATTTTGTAACAAATGGTGTGATCCAATGAAAGTTCACAATACTTTTGCACAGTGGAAGCCCAAAGTTTGTGTTGCTCCAGGAAAATAAACCAGGTATGAATTCAATTTTAGTCTGGTCCTGCCACAAACCCAGAAAAATCCAAATATAACAGTTCTGTCATGGCACCACCAAGCTACCATGCCTTCTTCCAATTTCTGTTGAAGGCAGAGCACTAACAGAGAGAAGGCTATCACCACTGTACCCCAGTTACTGTAGGTAAGCAAGGAATCAATCCTATGTTTCTTCCCAAAGCACTGTGACTGCAGACTGCAACTGGCCTTCTGTTTCTTTCAAGGATCAATAAAGATTTTTTTCTGGTACAGCACATATGGCAGATAGCACCTCAGCAAGGCTGCAGGAGACACACATACATCCTCTAACTGCATTTCAAAACAAAGACATCTATTTTATTCCAAAACAATACAAAAACAGAAAACAGAGACAAGTATGACTTGATGGCATCCTATTACAACAAGACACTACTTTAACACACACGTTCTCAACTTTTTTTTAACCTTGTAAGGAAGTTTCCTCAGCCTGTTTTCTCCTCTATACATTTTTTGTTTAACATTCTGCAGTTTCCAGTGTGCTTTCCTGAAGCTCATTTACAATGTTCTTCAGGTATGTTTACTCTAGAGCGTAAGAAAAGAATTTCTTTCAAACAAGGTCCTGACTTCTGACATCCATCAGTCATCTGCATTGCTAGTTGCATAACTGAGAATTCTCTTGCAGATAAAGCTTTAATGGTTTCTGGAGTCTTTAAAAAAAGGCAATAATTAAACTTTAAGAACATGGCTTCCACCTGGGAAGCATCCTGTGCTTCAGCTAAGACCAGGCCATAACATGGCATACAGGTCAAGAATGAACGTAACTCTGCTTATATCCTGAGGTCTTTGTGGTTAAAAAAAAAAAAAAATCAATAATAAAATTAACCACTATGGTCTCAAGGCCAGCCTTTTTCCAATACTCAGCTGTTAAAAACTCAGGCTGAAAACTCCTCTAAGTTTGCATTGCACACCACCTAGCAAACAGAAACAACTTCCTTCAACTTTACAAACAGAACTCCAAGCAGGCAATCATGTAGGCTCTACAGGAAGAAATCCAAGGCACTACCAGGTGGACTAAACTTGTAGAGTGACTAAGAGATAGATTTGAAAAAAAGATATACACTTAGTTTGAGATTCTCTCATGTGTAACTGCAGATTTCTCTCATCTTATTAAGAAAGTCTCAAAAGTCACAAGTGAATGAGCTCCAACTGAAACAGAGGCAGCAATGTTCAAAGTAGTGTAAGAAGTATCTGGGCATGATGCCACTGATATCCAGTGGGCCACAACCTTTTCATTATCCTAAGCACTTCTAAATCTTCACACTCAAGACTTCATAGTCAGACCAGCTCTATAGGAGAATGAAAAAAAAAAAAAAGATTCCAGCTGAGTGTGACAGCTACTAGACAGGCATGACTGGCTGGGAGTAGAAATGCTGCCCGCGATACACATTTGAAAACAGTAAATTGCCTATTTCCTTGCTAAGAGGCAAAATTGTGGGGGAAAATTTGCAGGAAGCAAAGTTCAACTTTATGTCTGAAACAGGTGACTAGGTTGTGTGTCTACAAGTCTAAAGTATATGCATATAATTCACTGGCACCTATTAATATAATTCTCTTAAAACACAGACGTAATTTATGGGGTTTTCTACTCTTTCATAACAGATGGTAAATACTTAATTTTAAATGATGCGTTTATGACAACCACCTTTGTTACCAAATAACAGCTTTCAAAGCTTGGAATCCGATTGCCATAAGAAAACAAGAATCTACTGCAGCACTTTGACAATACTGCTGACTCCTGGAAACATTCACTATTGCAGTGAGAATCACTGAAGTGGCCTCTGGTAATCTGCTAGGGTGTTAGTTTATACTGTCCTCTAAAAAATTGTCTCTACTCTCTGACTACATCAGTGGAGTTTTAAGGACAGAGTTTCGGCAAAGTTACATGGCTGGGTCATAGAAACCTGGAGATGGAAAATACTATTTCTGCTTTCCTTCATGTTTCCCATGGCCTGTAACCTTACTAACAGTACAGAGACCTAAGAAGCCATCTGCAACTATGCCACAGAGAATTGTAGTTAACTTTTTTAGATGCAAGTCTTCTCCTATACCATGGACAAGTGACAACAAATCTAAAAATACAATGATATCCAATTTCCTTATCCTAGTCCATCTACAAAAGTCAGCAGCTGGCTGTTTTCTGACCTGTTTTTGAATGCAAGCTTCTTCGTGGTTCCTCAGGCCCCTCAATTGGTTGGTCAGCGAGGAAAACGCGTGCCTGGTCCACAGCATTGAGAATGGTTTGCTCTTTATCCTTCAGTTCACGCCTCAGTGCCTTTAGGGAAGGGAAAGAAGAAAGCCATTTGTAACTTGATCTTGTGAACAACAAGATGCTACATCATTCCTCTGTTTTAACCTCTCTCACCAGACCTGTCTAGTGAGTAACAGACAATATGTCCTTCAGAATGCAAGATGAAAAGTAAATTTTACAAAACAGAAATGGCAAGAAATTAAGGTTCAAAGGGTAAAATTTATAGAATTGACTTGAAGAACTGAACACAAGAAAGATAAAGTTGGTAGGTTTTTAAAACACTCACCTAACAGAAACAGACACTACTACATTCAACTTCAAAAAACAGCAAAATTAAAGGGTTTATTGCTATTAGCAGGATCACTAATACACAGTAGATTACGACAGATATTACTAATAGACTTTTTTTTTAGGTAGCTGGAATAACAGAAAACTGAATCTACTGAAACTTCAGAAGATAATTTCACAACTAAATGCTAAAGTCCTGCTAAAAATAATTACAGAAGTACTTAGAAAATTCCTTAGAAAATGCTGCCTCTTAATTATGTCTCCTGTTTACTAATGTTTTTAAGACTTAGGAGGTATGTAACCAGAATTTTAATGATGAGAATACATTCTGAAAAAAAACAACCTTCAAATTAGCCACAAATATTTTGAGTCTTATTACAGAGAAACAGTTGAGTCTTATATACAGAAAAAAAAAAATAAAAATTTTTTCTTCAAGAGGTTTTTATGCTAATGGAATACTTTGGTGTCCAGTGACTACGGCATTTTTTATTTTTTTTTTTTTTTTAAGGGTTATGTGTAACCACTCTTTTTAAAGAAAGTGTTCATAAGCAGTCATGTGTAATGTTTCTTGTAATGCATTTTCTTCCATCACATTTTTTAAGCATAAATATTTCTCACCCAGAAAAAAAAACTGCTTTGCATTTTTTACTTAGATTACTTTCTACCAATAGGAAACACAAAAGAAGATACTTTAAACATTATTAAAATGCTATGCCAAATTTTACCAATATATTTTTAGGCTGTAATTACAAAATCAAAGCTTATTTTGCTAACACAGCCTGCTCAGGCCCCATCAAGAAAAGCAGTTAGTCAGTGTTCACAACATTACCTGAATGAGTGAGTGCTTTCCACTACAGAAAATGGTGACAAAAATTACTATGAAAGTCTTGCAATTGCCATCTTATCCTTCTCATCAGTAAGTCTCTTGGCGCCACAAATAAAGAAAACAACACCTAGCTCTTGACTTTAGCCTATGAGGAAAGACATCAGCTCCTGCCCCTTCTCCTCCCCCACTCTGTTCCTTTATCTTCCTCCCCAAATCCTTCCATTCCTTCTTACTGTGCTTCTGCTCCAGATTAAATAAAAAAATCCCAAACCCAACAAAAACTAATCACTGAAAATATGCTTAACTCCATTAAATTTAGGAACTTGCATTTTAGAGTCTTTTCTTCAGTAATCATTAACTATTGCCTTTATACAAAAGCCTCCCCAGAAAGGTGTTATCTCTATGTGCTTTTGTATAGTAATAATGATAAGTCCTGTTCTTCGTAGAATTCAGTATATATTTAATACGAAATGAAAATTTCAATTTAAAACCCAAGCCCTATTTTGTAAAAAAACAAAAACAAAACCCAAACAACAACAACAACAAAACACAAAAAAATGAAGTATTGTAAAAGCAACATTCCTGAAGAATCCCTTCAAATCAGCACCGTATGTATCAATATTTTGATTTCACAGAACACACATTAGCATATGGCTCTTCAAATTCATCCATATTTTACAAATCATGAAAACATTGTCTATGCAGGAATTTGTTTCAAGAAAGAAAGAAGACAGGTTGCCATTATCATTGCTATGCAATAAAGGGTTAAAAATTACCCATTTAAAAAGCTTTTGCTTAGCAGAGCCTGTGTGGATGCATCATTAAAATAGTCTTCACTTTCAAATTAAAACCTTTTTTCAGAGACAGTAATGTGATTACTTCAGTGTGAAGTAGGAAATCTTTCTAGGATTCTTTTTTTTCCTCAATGCAATTTTCCAAATATTTCCATAGCATACAGGAAAAAGGAGGCTGTGACAGATTTTCAGCCTACTACAAAATTTCAGCAGTTAGAAGTAATCTAGAGATAGATTTCTCTTCCTGTCTTTCTCCTGTTTATTTTCACAGTGTGTTCATCAGTTTTGCCAATCATCATCAATAAAACTTCAATCCAGTTAGACCTAAGAGACCTTGGATTAAACTTTATGTCCCCACCACCATCCCTGTCACTGAAGCTGTCCAAATTGAGGTTGACAACACAAAGATTTTAAGACTTTGGCCCATGAAATCTAAGTCATCTCTAGCATTCCTTATTAATATAACTTGACAAAGAAATCTTCTAACATGATATAAAGCTTGCACATTAAATAATAATATTGAAATACTTTAAGAGTAGAGAAGAGTATCTTGAGCACACCTGAGACTTCTTACATTATGGTTTATACTTTTTTTTTCTTATTCTACAGACACAAAAGTAATTTTTGGAACAGCCACTCAGACTTTATTCCTCACTTCTTAGCAATACTCAGTATATATCTCCCTGTCTCTCTGTGCCAGTAAACAAGAAAAGCAAGGAGAGCACATGAAGCAAGAATAACCAAATTTATCAATAATATCCTCTTGTCCTTCTAGGCAAGCCTCTCTGCAACAGAACAAAAAACAAACCCACTATAAATCTTATCTTGAGATCAAATGTTGTCTGGGTGGACTGAAAACAGACTTCATTGAGAAATCACATCTACAGGAACACTACCAAGTAAGTCATAAAAACCCCAGCAAGAAACAAAAAAACTGCAATATTGATTATTGTATTAAAGATTTTCATATATAGTAAGAAGTGCAATCACGTTTATTTAGTTTTGCAAAAGATACTTCCCCAATGGCTACTCAGAATTGATGCTTCTCTTTCACTATGAAAGTATTTAATTCTGTCATTTTATTCCCTCTTTATTGTCATAAGGTAAACACACATGGATGCAAGTATTTTTTGAGTCCTGTTGGGTATGCAGATGTAAAAGCAAATTGAAAATGTGAATGCTGTGCACATAAATAGGATAATTTTTTTTTTTTCCCATAAGTTTCCCACTTTTGAATTTGCATGACCAATAATATGGTCATGCAAAAAGGTGTTATAATCAGCTTTGTCAGTAATTCACACTACCATATTTCATACTGCAGTTCTAAGTTGCACAATTATTTAAACACTAGATAATGTTTTAAAACACAAGCTTCATCTCCCTCACTAATCTGACAGGTGACAAACTACCAAATCCAACATCTACGCTTCTGAAAGTTTTGTTGCACTGTAAATACATTCTTATTTTGTATGTAAACCAGGACATGAATTTTAAAAAATCCTGGAGGAACCATCACTAATTTTTGAAATTCTTGATTCTCGAAACCTAAAATCTGGTGTGCTGATGAAGTGTTAACAGTTTTCAGAGCTGACCTTAAATAATACTACCCAAGAATATTTTTTTAAAATCTCCTTTTTGTTACTTGACTATGTCAAAATAACCCAGGACCCAACTAACACAAACCTCTTGGGAAACAGAATGAAGTGTTAGCTCCCTGTTTTACAAGCATTAGTCAATTACTTGCTCCCCATTTTGATTTGTTCCTCTTTCAGCATGTGTGAATAATGTGTTTTTCCCATTATAACTCTGGAAATTAAATACCACTTACGCACTTATATCAAGATAATAATTTGCCCTTTCTTCATTAGAGAGGCTTATGATTTCTAATACAAAAAAATAACTCTTCTTACAAGCTAAACATTTTTAACTTACTGTCCTAATTTATAGACAAGGAATTTGCCTAAACCAAGGACTTCCAAAGTTTCTGTTGAGAATGCTTTGTAGCTAAAGCCTCTTCCACTCTTGAAAAATTAGAAAGCTAGAAAAACTTTTGCTATTAATGATTTTTTCCTCTGTTTAGTGCATCCTGTAAGCACCTATTTCCTTCCATTGCATCTTAAAATCATTTTTGAGCACAGTAAATGGGCTTTCAAAATTATGCACCGTTAATTTACAGCTTCTTTTTCCTTTTTTGAATTATACAGGCTTCTCTAGAATAATTCAAGAAACAGACTGGCTTAATAGTTCCAACAGATGAAGGCAAAGATAATTTCAAAGAAAACACGTGGGATGTTTCTTAAAACCAGAACATATTTAAATTAGGCCTCATTATGCACTCTTTCAAGGAAGTAAAGACGCACGTTATTGTAACTCGTATCAGTTGATCACACTGTAGTTTTATGTGCCAATCAGCAGCTCCTGTAGTCTTTAATTACTTAGTCATCTTTATTCTGCACCCAGTGTTTGAAAAATGTCTGTTTCTTTTATACATTAAGATGAAATGGAAAAAATCATCTGTGGCATACAATAGGATGGGGAGAATAAGCAGGATGATTGAGAAGACTCAGAAAGAGGAATTTTATAGAAATCACACCGAGATCAAGGTTGTGACTAAGTCTCTGCCAGCTGTCTGCATCGTTAAAGAATCAACTAGAAAGAAAGTGTAGCATGTTTAAAAGATGTTCCTTCACGACAGACACTATTTAATAAACATAAGGGTGAAATTTCAAGAGTAAGCATTTTGGTCTCCGGATACATCTCTATGTGAAAGTCAGGTTTATAACGTATCCACCCCAGCTGATACAGAATACATTCAAATAATGAGCAAAATCTAATTTGAGATGGCACATCTCACCATGCATTTACCTTTTATTACTTCATACTTAATCAATGTGGTGAGATCAATAATGAAGGAGAAAAATGGTGCCTAATACTTGCCCTTTAACATCTGCAGATACATAGAGACATGCAGCACATGGGACTTCAAAGATGAGACTCAATCCTACATGTTCTAATAATCAGTGACAAACTTATTATCATAACACCAGAATAAGGAAAGTAAAGCAAAGATAAGATTGGAGAAAAAAAAAAAACAAAAAAAACCAAACAAACAAACAAAAAAAACCAAAAAAAAACCTATTTATTTCTATAATAAGTATATATTGACCACTTCAGCTGTAATTTTTTTTTAAAAAACAGAGGAATCTAAACAGAAGTTTAAGTTTTGGACATTTAACTTGCAAAAAGAATTCTCAAAAAAGACCAAAGACAAAGTGAGTGGTGAAGGCTGCATTTTTTTTTACATTGTCTCTCAGTTTAGCATTTACCACTTGCTGCCTCTATTGCTGTAGTGGCAACACAGTATCCAAACAGTAGGAGTAGACTTGGAAGTCACATCCATACCATAGTCCTTTCTGTCTGCATGCCCAGTGAGATGGAATTGACAGGAATATAAGAACGTAAATGTAGGCAAAAGAGTGATATTTTACCAGCGGCAAATAAATGTCAGCTTAAGATGTTACTTTTGATTTATAAAAAAAAAAAAAAGAAAAAAAAAGAAAAAAAAAAAGGATGTTCACTGAGACTGTCACTTGATAATTTCCCTTCCCAGTCTGGTCTATGGATGAGTGCATGTGGTCATGGATATTCACTGAAAATATCACCCATCTCTGTATATGCATGGATAGATATGCATTACATGACATAAGCATCTATAACTATTTCTCAAATGAAGTTCTTCAGAGTAGTACAGCCAGATAGAGGATGGAAAGTATGCTTTATTGTCTTCTGCTCAGACTTAGAGCTATGAAATTTGAAGCTATCACCAACATTTTATAAACTAATAAACTGACAATCTCAAGCTGCATCTATGCATTTATGCGGTGATACGTTAATTAAGAAAGTGTAACTGACTTCCTTCTGAACTTATTAAAGTAGTTCAAAACTAGTAAGGCTGTTTTTAGGGGGTTTTTTCATTTTCTTCTAACAACATTTTAAAATCAGAAAAAGATGTTTTGAAGCCTGTTTGAAAAGTTCTCATTTAAAATAACCTTGCAGAGACTTTGAAAGGACTCCTTTGTGCACTAGAAAAGAATCTAATAGTAAATCATAATGGCAGAGGTAAGATTAATTTTCATATGGATTGCAACAAAAACTATATTAAACAGCTATTCTTGAATTCAAGAGTACAAGGCTACACTTCTTAAAAACTAAAATAAAAATTGTTTTTCACACAGTTAGTTATTTGCTTAGAAAGAGCCTCTCTGTTCTTTTCTGAATGAGGAACTGCTGCAAGTCCTCCATTCCCTAGAGATGCTACAGACTCTAAATCCAACTAGGGATGAAGGGAGACACTGCTTAATTGAGCAAAGGTTACAGAAAATGAGGCTTAATGATGGTCATTAATGTTTTCCAGCACCTATAAACTTATGTAACTAGATTTCATATTTCCTAGTCCAATGAAATGAGACTTCATTACTCATATTTCTAGGTCAGTCATAGTCAAGCTTTGGCTGCCCTGAGAAGTCTGGAGGCTTGACAGAGCATAATCCTTGGCACCAGAGATAGTGCAAAGCTTGCAGCTATTTTTTTTCTTTTTAACATGATTTGGAAGTATGCTGGAGAAAAAAAATCACTCTGTGCATCCCTGAGCTGTTGACATTATTTTCAAAACAGTTTTTCTAAAAATGTATTTTTAATTGTTCTGAAAAGACTCTGTGTTAACACAAATTGCCCACTAACTGGACTACTGAAATCCTCAGAACTATAATGATTCTGCATTTCTCCAAAAAGGTGAGTGGAACCCTGCTGTGGTGGGTTTTCTGCATGCTAAGCACATCCACTGAACTTCCTTTATTTGTTTTATTTAACATACCTAATATCAAGACTTAATATAAGGATTTATGCAGGTTGCATCCCAGAGGCAGCAAAAATACCTGAGTCAGAGTGTGGAGTCTGACACAGAGGCAGAGAGGGAAGCTCTTCAGGGTTTCCACTCTTCAGGTGATAGAAAAATGTATTTACTTTTACACAACTGCAGTAATAATCCTGCTAGCAGCAGAACCAATTTTCAAACGCCAAACTGCTTGTAAATACACATTCAGTTTTACATCAAAGGACTACAATGTGCTTTCAGTGAAGGAAAAGTAATCCCACCAATCTTTACCATGGAAATATGAAAAACATCCAGTATCAACAACCTTGAAAGACTAGATTTTAATTTAATTGTATTTTATTTTTTAAACAAAACCAAACCAAACCTACTCTGAGGAAAGTCATTAATAGGTTTGCAAGGCACAGAGAGAAACATGCAACTTCTGGTTCAGAGTCTTCCTGGAGAAGGAAATTATACAGCTCATACTAAAAGGATTAACAGACAAGTTGTGGTGTTAACACACATGCTTGTGTTTAACAATTACAGAAGATCAAACTCTCCATTTTAGATCAGATCCAAACAACAGCACTTCAAAAGTGAAACACCCTTGAACACTAGGCCAAAGTACAAAAAAAAAAATAAAAAAAAAAATAAAGAAAATGACATCTACATTTCACCTATGCAGTCCGCATCAATATATTTGGGGTTTTTTTGTAAGGTACAAGCAGATGTACATACAGCTGTAAAGTAGTTCACTGTGACCCAATGAATTATGAAGCAACATGCTCAATGAAACCACTTGACTCCTGCAGTTACCACCACTGTACAAACACATTTGAGGCTGCAGAGACAGCAAGTGCTCTGAGTAACTGATGAAAGATCAGGTTATGTAGTATTGATGTGTCCCTTACTTCAGGAAAGGCTCATCTAAGCACCAACCCTTAGATAAGGAAAACCGAACAGCAGTTTGAAGCCTCCCATCTATTCTTGATTTCATTACTGGTTTTAGAAATGCTGCTGATGAGATATATTCCCATAAGAACCCAACAACTTAACAATTTAACAAATGCATTTCTAGTCATTCCTTTCAGGCATGCAGGTATTGCTTTGTCATTGACTAGTATCAGCCAACTAGAAAGACAATAGGTTATGATGTAGCAATCAGCTCACAATTATTTTGTAATTCATATATTTTTACAGTTAGCTGAAAAGATAGAACCAGATCCAGAGCAAAATCAATTTATACCACCTCTCCTGTCTTAAATACTTGAGGAGGATATGGAGTCCACTTTAATAAGGGCTTCTCCTTTACAAGTGACTAGATGGCAAAGGTGATTTTAAAATCTGACAGGAGGTACAAAGGCTTTAAAAAGCTCAATATTCTGATAACTATTAGACTTTAAACATTAATGTGTGACCTAGAAATGCTGGATGACATTTAAAAGCTCCCAAAGCATAAAACAATGCCAACAAAATGGAAGCAGTAAATGCAGGAAACCTCAATAATCTCCTCATTTCTCATCTCCAAAGCAGTCTCTTCTTTTTGGGAAAAATGTATTTGCTTCCATGTCTACCATAATTAATTTTTATTTATTTATTTTTTAATTATAGTTACAGTTTGAGGGGGTGCTGGCTAATTTTATGGTATCAATATGAGGACCTAGAGAGAAAGTGTTTAGGAACCTGGGGAATCCAGGGGATGGGACAGAGAGGAGTCATTACTCCCTCCCATTCATTATAAAAGCCAGAAGGACCAGAAGTCTATTCCCTTCCTGCTTCCTTCTTTGCTGCTTCCTGCACTTGGAGGTCTTGGATTGAGGCTGCTGCTTTGTCATCAGCCTGCCATATGCTCGGGAGAATCCAAATCCACCCAGCGCTGGGAAGAGCCTTGGACCCTTTTCCCAAGTCAGCTCTGCTGCAAGGGACCTTCAGACACTTATATCAGTGACTGTTGCAATTGGGGTTTATATTTTTATATTTGTGTATTTGTTCCTTATCCCATGTTACTTCTCTGTTCTATTAAACCTGTTCAAGATTTAACTCCCAACCTTGAAGTCTCTCTTCCTTATTCCCCTTTTATCTTCCCTTGGGAGGCTGGAGGACAGTGAGTAATAGTGAGCAATTCTGTTCTCTGGGTTTTGGTTTGCCATGGCCACTAAACTAAGATTATTATAAAAAACAGGTATACCAACCAAAATGCTTTAGATATGTATGCCAAAAGAAACAATGACATACATTCTGCCATTGCATGTGAAATACATGAAAAACATCTATCATTCCTATAGGTACCAAGAATTTGTTTTATGATGAATATTGGTAGCATAATACAAACTGCATCTTCCTATACTGAAGAAAACAAAAGTGATTTGATGGTATCTGTGGAATTAGCATGCAAATTAATTTTCAGCAATTTTAAAGACAAATCTCCATTCTCTAAGTGTATAGAATTATCTGTGCCACTCTGGGAAAAAACACATTATGGATTTTCATGAATAAACTAGTTTCAAATTCTTTAAGGCAATCTGAGCATTTTGCAATCCAAGAGAGATATCACGGGCATTAACGTACATCTCTGATCCACAAAAGGTGGGAAACGAAGTAACCCTCTCAACTTGCTCCATTTTGTTCTGCCTGCCACCCCAACATCTGCTATAGGCTCTTGCCAGAAACAAGACAACGGCTTACATGAAACTTGGAGACCAACCAGAACTTTTATTCTAATGTGTACAAGAACTGGTGTCCAGACAAAGAGAACTGACACTAAGAAATGAGCAGAGATGCAATGTCATTTTAAATTGTCAAAAAAAACCCCAAACAACCCCATAGGAAAACATTACTGTACAATGCCAAATAAAGCACTGCAGTGAGTCAATTTCAAAGGCATTTAAAGAGATTATACTCTCTCAAAATCACCCTTCAAGACAAGGCAATACATCATCAAAATAAGTATCCTTCTATTTCAGATGAAAACGTTTTGCAGAGCTATCTACAGAACAGAATTTATATTTCTTCCACAGTCTTCATTAAAGTTTTCCCTCCTTTGAAAAAGAAAAGGATATTTATGTCCTCAATGCTAACTTTAATTAGCTTCAAACTGTGAAACTGTGCAGTACATAGCATATAACAGTATAGCTTTGGACAAGTTTTGCTACTTGCTTACATAAACCCCAACAAATGAGGTTATGGTGGAACACTGTCAGAGTGTCAAACTCATGTTTCTTCTCTATGGGTAGCAACTGGTATAACTTCTGCCTTTTATATCAGGAAATACAGGGAAAGGTGGGGGAAGAATAAAGAATAAAAAGTGTTTTTTAAATGCATCCTAAACATACAATTTCTCCACTCCAGCTTGACACAAGACATAAAAAACATTTACTGCATATTAAATGTCTTACTACTTAATTTAGCAAGAGTACTCAAATATTCTATTAGCACTAGTAACCACATACAGCTGCAGTGTCTTGCACTACTTCCCTGCACCATGCAGTGGTACACATCTACCTCTTCAACACAAGGGAGAAATTCCTCTTTCTTTGACAGCAGCAGACAGACTTGGGTTTCTTTAGCCTGTATTGTTACTGAGCACTGATGAACTGTCAGTCTTAACAGGCCACAAGATTCTTGCTTCAAACTGAGATGATAATACCATTAACAAACTGGGTGCTGCACTGTTGTTAGTAAGAGTAGTTAGGCTCATGTCACCTTCGGCTCATCTTCAGCAATTAAAGTTCCTCTGCATTTCTTCAAATAAACATCAATGGGACAAGAGTAATATATTTGCCTCATAAGCTACTTTACTATTAGATGGCACCTACCACATTATTGCAGAGGTCTTGAGAAAGACTTTTAGTAACTGTGTTTCAAACTCCAGGCACCCAAGAGCTATTTTATGATTGCAGCACTATGAATATTTGCTTCGTATATAAATCATAGAATGGTTTGGGTTGGAAGGGACCTTAAAGATCATCTAGTTCCAACCCCGCTGCATGGGCAGGGACACCTCCCACTAGTCCAGGTTGCTCCAAGCCTCAGGCAGCCTGGCCTTGAATACTTCCAGGGAGGGGGCAGCCACAACTTTCTGAGGCAACACGTCACCACCCTCACAGGAAAGAATTTCCCTCTGGTTAGTCACCACCTTCAGCTGGTTCTAGTTGCCATCAAAAGTTATAGGAACATGAAAAAAGCAGAACCTGACACCTGTGTCCGGTCTGTACAAAGCAATGACATTTAATAAAATAAATAAGTAAATAAATAAATAAATAAATGGAAGAAAACAAGTTTTTTAAAACCACAAGCCCCAACTGTGATATGTCACATGTTCTATGGCACAGCAGCAATGCAGCAGTTATCACAACATAGTTCTGGGGTGTCTGGTTTGGGGTTTGTTTTGTGAGATGGGGGTGAGTGTGTTTAAGTAGAAGAGGACTTTCCCTCATCATGAATCACACCAAAAACAAATAACAGAACTTCAGCTGGGAATTTTAGCCCCTTTCCAAAAAAAGAACATCCAAACTTGTCACAACATGCAATAGTCTGTATCTCTTTAGGAGGTTCCACCTCTGCAAACTAAATTTGTCCAACATAACAGCCTTGCTAGTTTTTTTGCACTTTCAAATAGGTTCTCTTACAATGTCTCATAAAAATGACAGAAAACCCAGCTGGACCTGTAAATTAAGCTAAGCAGATAAAAAAACATGACTGCTTTAAGTCAACTCTACCATTAAGAAAGCATACACCATCAATACAGATTTTAAAAACAGTAAAGGAATTTCACTTAGTTATTTGACGTTGTATTTAGTAATGGGGTGCTCTAGCTTCAGTGCTCCTAACCCAGGAAAGAAGTAGTTGATTTCTTAAAAATCTCTCCACATTTATCTACAAGTATAATCATAATACAGTGAGTGTGTTTATTTGCTATATATATAGATTCTGAGACCACACACAACATCTCAGTACCCAAATGTTTTCCAGGATAGCATTGAACAATGGGATTTACATCTGCCCTGTATTTGTTCTTTCATTTTCTCTCCAGTGAGAAAAGTACCTTTGTTTTTGCACATTCTGGGGTTTTATTTGTTTGGTTTTTACTTTACTGTTTTTACTACTAACCATTCCTTCATGTAAGTTTACTACATAATTTTAGATCCAGTGTTAAGAAAAATAACTTTTTCCTCTTCTTCCAGTGCTGCTGCACCACCACCATGAAAAGTATAAGTAGGAAGACATGGGTGAAAAAAGGGTTTGAGTAACTGCAGCTAAGCAGCTACATCCTCCAGACTAAGAATCTCTTAGCAGCCAGAAATGTCAGCAGGCATTATCAGCATACTCACACAGAAGAGTACAAGATCATCAGAAAATCATCCCAAATGAGGGTGACCTATTGAAAATGAATTTTTTCAACCAAGCATGACTGTCTTGTAGTTTCAGACTTCCTGGTGCATTTCTCTCTGCCTGTACACATCACCTTCTCTCTGCTCAGCTCTCTCCACTGCATCCAAGCATCACAAATACAGCCTGACAGAAAACAATGCTGATCTTTTTTACATTGCTGCTGTTGGAGAAGCTGCTACACGGTCATTTCTCATACTGACTGCATACAGACATCAAGCCCCACTGCAGAATGAATTGATCTTTGCAGAATGTCAACTCAAAACTAAGTGTTGAATTTCAGAGATACAACTTTCAAAGAACCTGTCACTGGGCTCCTCTCTTCAAAAAAGGCTAGTGCCATCATAGCCCATCACTGGGCACCTCCACAAATCCTCAGAGAAGAAAAGCTAAAGTAGAGTTTAGGACTTTAATAAGCAGTGTGGGTTGGGCTTGGATATTTATTATTGCAAACATGTAGCTCATCTTTTAGTTCAGTTTCTTAGTGTAGCCCTTGTACATGGAAGACTGGGGATAAATCAAGCATGCACAATTCTACAAACATGTTTTCACCCAGCTTTTTTTTGTGTATGTCCAGCACCGATCAACTTGTCACTACCAAAATGACAGTTTCATTTAAAGTATACATAATATTAAGGATGCAAATTGTGTTAACCAGAAAGTCAAGTTATGATAGTTTTGCTGCAGTGACAATGGCAGCCTGATCATAAGCTTACGTGTTCTTCTTCCTGCAAAATCCTTCATAATTTGAATGACTAATGTCAATCAAATATAACGAATAGAAAGGTTTGTTCTGTGTTCCCTGTACGTCCTCTTAATTCAGAGAACAAGCCAAGCAACACATCCATAAGACAGAATGGGTGAAAATCATTGCAACCGGTAGTTGGTAGACTCATCTATTTACTGTCTATCTCATAACCATTAAAGATGTGCTTAATCATAGAATCATATAGTCGAATGGTTTGAGTTGGAAGGGATCTTCAAGATCATCTAGTTCCAAACCCCCTGGATGGGCAGGGATATCTTCCCCTAGACCAGGTTGCTCAAAGCTCCACCCAGTCTGGCCTCAAATACTTCCAGAGATGGGGCTTCCACAACTTCCCTGAGCATCATGTTCCAGCATCTCACCACCCTGACAGGAAATAATTTCTTCCTAATATCTAATCTAAATCTACTCTCTTTTAGTTTGAGGCTGCTTTTACCCCTCTTCCTATCACTACAAGCCCTTGCAAAATATTCCTCCCCAGCTTTCCTGCAGGCCTCTCCAGATACTGCCAGGAAGGCAGCTAGAAGATCTCCCTGGAGCCTTCTCTTCTCCAGGCTGAACTACTCCAACCCTCTCAGCCTGTCTTCATAGGAGAGGTGCTCCAGTCCACTGATCATCTTCATGGCCCTCCTCTGGACTTCCTTGTATTGAGCTTCTCATCAACCAGCACCCCCGACTCCTTTTCCTCAGGGCTGTTCTCAATCTATTCTCCATCCAGCCCATAACTATGCTTGGGAGTGCCCTGACCTTGCACTTGGCCTTATTGAACTTCAAGAGGTTGGCACAAGCCCACCTCTCAAGCCTGTCAAAGTCCCTCTGGATGGCCTCCTTTCCCTCCAGTGTGTGCACACACTTTGGTGTTGTCAGCAAACTTTCTGAGGGTGCACTCAATGTCACTGTCCGTCACTGACAAAGATGTTAAATAGCACTGGTCCCAGTACTGACCCTTGAGGAATGTCTCTGGTCACTTGTCTCCATTTGGACATAAAGCTGTTGACTACAACTCTTTCAGTGTGACCATCCAGCCAATTCCTTATCCACCGAGTGGTCCATCTGTCGAATCCATATCTTTCCAATTTAGAGACCAGATGTCATGTGGGACAGTGTTGAACACTTTACACATGTCCAGGTGGATGCTCTCCCTTTGTCCACCGATGCTGTGACCCCATTGTAAAAGGCCACCAATTTTTTCAAGCATGATTTGCCCCTGCTGAAGCCATGCTGGTTGCCACCAACCACCTCCACCTTTTCCATGGGCCTTAGCAGAGCCTTCAGGAGGATCTGCTCTGTGATCTTACTAGGCACGGAGGTGACACTAACTGGCCTGTAGTTCCCTATGTCCTCCTTTTTTTCTTTTTTTGAAAATGGGGGTTATGTTTCCCCTTTTTCAGTCAGCAAAAACTTCACCATTCTAAAATATTCCTTTCCAAGTTAAGGAAATACAACATAAATATTATGCTACACCTGTGATTAAGGCACTAAAATAAGGAATGATGAAGCACCAATGCCATAAAAAAAGTTTCTGAGTTAAAGAAAGAAAAAAAATCACAGTACTTGTCTGAACCTCAGCTTGAGTACCTTTAGTGACTCACTCCCAGCTTTCCACAACTGGGATTTAATTCAGACATGGGAGTACTGAATTTCAAGTTCTGTACAGAGGTAGTCCTCCTCGTCTCCAAAAAACAAACTAAAGAGATAATATCTCAACAGAACAAAGTAATACAGTGTGAAAGTACCCAAGTTTGTATATGCTTCATAAGCACTACAACTGCTGTCAGCTAGATCTCTACATAGGCTGATTTCTCTTACTCAAAAACTCATTTGTTACTAGAAGAGGTAGCTGTGCTGCACTACTAGATAGATGTGACCTATCTGTTATGTATGAAAGGAAAAATGGAAATAATTGGATCATCAGGAACTCACAGAGAATAGAGAAGTAAGATAGACTGTTTAAACACTCCTCAGCAAGGGAAAATACTTTTCTGGTAAAATGCTGTTCCCTCTTCAGTCTGGATTCAGAACTTCTCAATTTTTTAAAACCTCAGCAGTATGGAGCTTTACAGATTTGCCTTGCCACTGCAAGTCTGTCAGATTTTCAGTCTCCTATTTCTCCTACTTCCCTGGGGAAGATGCCTGCTGTGTGGGCTTGGTGTGCATGTACCAAACCAATGGCACAGCTGCTCTGTGGCTCTGGGAACAGTCACAGAAGTGAAGCAGAACATGCAGGTGCCGATCGTGTTTTACATGAAACTACTGTAAAAAGCTGTGCATGGCTCTGTGCAACTTCTAGAAGCCCCCCAAGGCCTCATTTATACCTTTTCAATCCAACATGTAAACCTTTCAACTCAATCCACAAAAGAAGTACCAGGAACAGAAGCAGTTTGTGGATGTGGGCAAGTCCCCTCACATACAGAGAAGACCAAGGGCACGATGTCTGCTAACAGACAACTGTCAAACTGCTGAGAGACACCAAGAATTGACATGTGAATACATGCTAAAATAGACCAAGAGATTGATTATGTATTTCCCCATCTAGAATTCCAGTAGAAGAAAAAGCAAGTTGTTCAGCTAAATCAACCCAGACCCAAACACCAGTTTAAGCTCACTTAACAAGGATATTATGAACTTACTACTCTGAGAGCATTAGTCCATGTAAAGGATTTTATCCCTGTATGGAACTATTCCTAGCTTTTAGTTTTTCTCTCCTTTTACTCACTTTTTGTAATTCCAGACTTTGTTATAATTTGTAAATACAGCCTTGTATTTACAAACAACAAGTGCACAGTTTCAACACATTCCAGCTTATGTTACTCAATCAAGACTCTGGAAAATAAAACAAGAAACACATCCCTTATGCTTTTGCAATTTTCCTTCCATCTACCTACACAGCACTCAAAGTAGCCTCCTTCAGGTCTCTCTGTTTATTCCAACAGCTGCAGAGAGCATAGCTAGGCTTTACAATGTAAAAGAAAAAACCAAAATTTAAATAGTATTTTCTGTCAACTTTGCAGGAGTAAATTAGCTCCAAGCACTATTGACAAGTAACCAAACAGTGGTTCTATCAGCTACATTTTTTGTTTCAACCTTGAAATCATTAGCAGTTTGAAGATAAATTCCCTGTCAAATGCGGAAAAGGTTTAAATTTTAAAATATTGAAATAGAATTCTCTAAACCTTACAATGAGTATACAGCTCCCTTCTCTGTGTATTTTATTAGAAAAATATGTAGATTTCTACATATGTTAAAAACACTGTTAAAAATTAATCAACAAATCAATAGTGCTTAATGTAAGAAAGCTAAGCACTGCCTTTTTTAATTAATCAAGCCTAAAAACTTTTTAAATCCTCACAATTAAAAGAAATAGATATAATCCCAAGATCTCATTCATTTTTCTTCATACCCAAAATCTGCCAGGATTAATAAGCATCCACCTCTAGAAAAAGTCTAATAAACTTAGAAGATACCACTTCTCAGATACAATATTTAGGTTACAAGTGGTCAGTGTTATTTTTCACCCTCAGTTTAGAGGACTCTGGGTCACTCCCGCAGCAGGAGAAAAAAGGTTAATCAGAGTCTCCTTTTTAGTCAGAGCCTGGGGACTCACTTCTAAATCAGACACTGAGGCTCCTGAAGGTGTCCATACCCAGCATGACAGGGCATTACACAGCACCTCTGCTGCCAAACTCCAGATGGAAAATCATGTGCAGAGAATGCACAGGGCACAACTGTCAGACACCACCAATAATTATCTAAATATGGCACCTTCCTCCTCCCTTGCATTCATTTGATGCTAAAATATTTTCCCATTAGTCTTATCTCTTCTTGTTATGGGCATCAAAATGTTCTTCTTAAATCTGATCCCTTTAAGATTGTGAATGTTTACAAAAATGATCCTCCCTCATTTGAGGCAGGCTCATCATTCAAACAGGAGATGGAACTGCAAAAGAGAGAATGAACAAATTGTTGTTATATTTAAAAAAACACAACAACAACAAAACAAACCAAACCACAAAAAACTAACTGTATGTCAGGTTGATTCCAAGGTGAATGAATATAGACCATATAAAACCTAGAACCAGAGGACAATAACAAAAAAATTTTAGAAGACAACTTCAAGTAATATTTAAGGGAAAAATTATGCATTTTCCCAGTAATTTATTTAAAACAATCTTATTTACCCTCTCTTCAGTTGCTGCTATTTCTAGATTCTTCCTGTCCTGTTTCATGGACTTAATGAAAAATACATTAAAAGTAACTAATTGACTCTATCCCTAAAGTCTCTGTTGGTATGGAATATTTTGATTTACACCAAAGTGAATCCCACGTTTATGATAATATACATATTTTAATGACTATTTGTAAAATCATAAACATAGTCCTTTCATTAATCCAGTGATTTTACTTTAGATTTTAGAAATTTTTCAAGCATGTAAGTTGAAAACCAGCTGCCTCAAGGGAGAGGAAGTCTTCCATTTTATTTTTTTAAACCATTGAATTATCTACATTAGGACTTTTCAGCTAAAAAAGCTTCAGTAATGTAGCAGGAACATATAAAACTCATTCCAACATCAAACAGAAGTGAAAAGAAATGTATCAAAACATTTACTTAATGAGTCATGGCTTTCGTTTACTACTCTTTCTAAAGCTTATAAACACTTGTTTGCAAAAAACAACTTGCCAGCAGCATTTTTATGAACTTAACTGGGAAATATAATGATTTTATTGTAATATACCATGAAACATTAGCACCATTTTATTTTTTTCTGTCCATTTACACTTTCTTTTAACACAGAAGGTCTAAAAGATGACAATCACAGTGTAAAATAAAAAAATACTACTATCAAAAGCTATCATGTTCTTTGAGAAGACCTTTAAAATGTTCTCTTTCGCTACAGGATATGCCTGTTCATTTAACTAACAGCCCACATTGACTAGAAGTTCAGCAGAACTATGCAGCCTCTTACACATCCCTCAACTCCATCCTGCAAAGAGGGTCTAGGGATACCCAAGCCACAGACATCTATCATTAGCACAACCATGTGTCAGCAGCAGCATGGGGTCTCTGACAAGAAGATCTAGTTAGGATTGATCTTCATGCACTGCAGAACCAGAAGAGGTTGTCACAGAAGCTCCTGCACATGTACTCTGTTTGGCAAAAACGGCTGTGAAGCTTCACAGCCAGTTGATAATATACCACTTGCAATCACTCTAGAAATCAGTTGCTTCACTGCTGGCCCTGACAATGTTACACCATCATTAAAAACAAGAAAGAAAGGACCTTCAAGAAATCTTTGGGTTTTATCAGGATGATTTTAAAACACACATTGCAGGAGAGTGAATTATAAGGTGTGCAACCAAGTATGTAAAATAGCTTGTTAGTAATAAATAGGTGATTGTGAGAACAACATTGCACTCCTTCCAGGAAGAGGTGCCTAAAAAAACACCCCAAAACCAAAACATAAACCAAGAAAACCCCAAACCCCGTACGCACAAGGGCAAATACTTCCTATTGAAATTACACACTGTGCTCAATAGAACTCAATAAACTGTTGATTGAAACTAAGTGATCTTAGGAACCCTATGAGGAATGAGTGCAGACATTGCAGGCCTAGCAGGCACTACACTATATGGAGGGATTGTACTTGTACTTTATTATTGATGCTCAGAGTCTGCAGATGTGGACAACCACTGAAGATAGTTTAAGTGATGCTAGGAAGGAGGCATTTTACTGGCCTGGATTCAGCTTCCAAATCTGATGGAAAAAGAAAAAAAAAATTTAAAAAATCCTTCTTTTCCCTGTAACAACTAACTGGCCCAGACAGATCTGTAAGGAGTATATAAGGACCTCTAGCAGGAGTGGGAATGCTAAACTCAGTATAGCAGCTTTCTGAAGCACAACACTAAACTTACTTTGCAGGAAATGTGTGTTAGTACAAACATATCTTCCAGCAGTTTTCCCAAAAAAAAAGCTCAAAATCTTTAAGGAACATAGTAGGTGTAGACACCATTTGGCTGCTGAACTTGAAAGACCATAACTTCAGAAGAGCAAGCTACTTTCAGTAATCTTCCCAACAGTTTCCCAGCCTCTCCGATTAACCACCCTGGATGAGAGGAATTCACTGAAACCCAGGTCAGAAGATACAGATGTATGGTAACTTTCTAGGAGCGCCTAATAGCTTAGGTTAAGAGTTCCTGTAAGGAAAAATAATAATAAAATACTACTAATACTACTAGTATTAAGTACTCTAGGTGATCCTGCTCTGTCAGCAGGGTTGGACTAGATGATCTTTCGAGGTCCCTTCCAACCCCTAAGATTCTGTGATAATAATGACAATAATAATAATAATCATATCAAAAAACACCACCCCCTGCAAAATTAACTTGCCCATTAAAACCAGTATCCATCTTTTCATTTCTTCTGCATTCTAAAAAGCAACAAAAAAACATGGGAACTAACAAAAATAAGAGAAAAAGCAGAATCCCATTTCCTCCCTATTTTGTACATACATTTCGAAGCCCAGCCTTTAATCTTATGAATCTGCATGAAAACAGGACTGAGTGGCTGCCATGGTAACACAATTTTTCCAATTTATTGCTGATGTTCCTAGGGTGGATTACTGGCTGTAACAACAAGGGATTGAGAATCCAATAGTTGAAGAGTTAAGGGGAATAAATATTCTTCTCCCCTAAAGAGTTTGCCTGCAGTAGCAAGAGGCAGGATCTAGATGAAGATACTCTTAACAGAAAACATAATGGATTCTTCACCAGCCCATGCCTGCAAATGCAGTGAAAGTTTCAAAAGGATTTTAAAGTGACAGCAGCCTCTCTTTTACTGTATTTTGAAGAATACAGAGTGCAAGATAAACTCCAGTTTTCTCCAAAACAATGATGCAGAGGGGACTCTGTCTTTTGAGAACATGTGATGACAGAAGTAGAACTCTCTAGCTCTCCCGCAAAATTCATACAGAGAAATGTCAGTTATGTGAAGAGGTTCTCAAAAGATTTGGAGTAATCCCTGCAAGCTCCATTCTGTACCTTGAATGACAAGTGAACAGCTTTGTTAAATACAGTATATGTATCTGTATCAAAACAGATCACAGAAAAATAATGGAGATCTGAGAGGATTCAGAGTGATCACACACAAAGCATTTCAAATTGGTTTCAGAATTAGAAAGGCATGAGCAGGACGAATAATTTTTCAGCTGTAGCTGATACAGGCTATGAAAGCTCTTGGGAAAAAAAATAATCTTTTTTTAAAAAAGTAAATAATAATGTTCATTGTATTATTGTGGTGCTCTAGCTCTGTAGTTGGAAAAACAGATTCACTGAGGCTGTGCCTGTGGGTTTTTCCTGGCTCTCTGCCTTTGGAAAAACAGACCTCAGCAAAAAAAATATTTGCATTCAGAGAAATGCCCTCCCTGTACCAATTCATTTCTGTGATCCAGCGTGGGAGCTCATATGTTGATGTACTGTCCTTAGGTTTCAGGTAATACCCAGCACTTTTCAATGCAACTGAAAGACCATCTGATATTAAAAAAGCATACACGAGTAGACTGAAAGCCCTGAATACTTTTCTGGGCAATTATGGCTTACAAAAATGGTTTTGGGAGTTTCACTGACGGGTCTCTGAACTAATTTGTTCAATACACAGCTGCAACCAAAAAGATAAGCCAACAAAATGCTGAGCACCACCAGAAAGAACAAGGGGAAAAAAAAAAAAAGCCATTGTTTTATTACAGTATAAAACACTGATGCAACTTCATCCAAAGTATCACATGCAATACCAGTCCCTACACCTCCACAAGGATATAGTGGAGTCAGAAGTAGGCAGAGAAATGAACAATAGAGGCAGTTAAGGGAATGCAAAAGCTGTCTTATGGGTAGAGATTAAAAATGGGTCACCAATGTGCTTGTGCTCCATCACTTTAACTGGCTATGCACATGGCTCACCCCTGAAGGTCAGGCCAAAGCCAGTCTTGGTCTTCCAGCTCAACACACAGGAGTGGAAACAGACAGTCTGGTATATCTTTGTGTACCACAGTGTTCTGAGATTTCATTAGTAGTAGATGGCTACTGTTAATAATGATGGAAGCAGAGTGGTCTTTTGAGATGTGAGACAAGAACAGAGGAAGATGTACTGGACTCACTGCAGCCTTTTATGGGACAGAGAAAATGCTGTTTCTGCACTGTAAGCCTCATTTCTGTCCCACACATTTTCCTTCACAGCAATGTCAGAATGTCCTTTTAGATATTTGAGGATAACTACAAACCTTCAAGAAGAATAGGCTTTATTCAGTGGCTTGAAGAAGACCCAGTGAGGACTTCAAAGTTTATATAGGAATCTTTGATTGAAACCAATGAGACATTGGATTCTCATAAAAGAGTAACATGAGATGTACATACTGATTAATACCTCTATCAAGATGAAAAAATTAAAAAGGTAAACCCATAGAAATATTTTATTGATTGTACTAACAAAGTGCTTATCAGCTGTTTTTTCCACAGTAAGACAACCTGCTTTACTCTGCATTAGTGATGGAGTATTTTGCTCTTTCATTATCCAGGTTATTTATTATTTTAAGTGGTGATCCACTGCAATTTTCCTGAGTTATCACAAGACAATCGTGCTTCTGGGAGCAAGCTGAAATACAGCCAGAAGCAGCATTCTTTATCAAAGTTAAAAATACATTGCACTGACATCCTAACGCAACACTTCATTCTTTGTGCCATGCTTTTGTTTACATATAATTCTTTTGGAGAAATAGCCCAGGAGAGCAGAGTGATACACACCTGAATCATTCATGGAACACACAAATCAATTTGAGTAAATCCTTAGTGAGCAATGGCTTTAAGTCAGATGGGTTTACCTGAGAACTCTCATTTAACTTCAGCTATTAACTACAAGAGTAGTTTCCTGTAGTAGTTTCCTGTAACAAAATATTCCCACCCACAATTACCACTTCTTCCTCCTAAACACACCTCAAGGAGTCTCAGTGACAGCTTAATTAATGGTGAAATGTCTCTTTTCCATCAATAATCAATGTTCAGGATTCTCGAATATGCAAAGCACTTAAAACTTAAAGAGTCCTTAAAAACCTCCTCTGTTACAAGCTTACTTAAGGAACTCTCAAACTGTTTAGTAATGGTGATTGACTAGTGGGTAGGTTATTTCTCCTCTTGATAGAGTACATAGTTTTTGAAAACACATTCTGACTTTGAAGAGCCACTTCACAGTAGTATGGTACAGATCACTCAAGTTCCTGCATCAATCACACCCTGGTCCATCAGACTAGGTTGCAGATGTTCCTCTAAGCAAAAGCCTATATTGATTCTTCTCTTCCAACCGCAGATTAATTCTCCTTTCTCACCACTTCACAGCTCACGTCTCAGTCCAAATTATTATTTCAGTTACACAGCTGACCACCTCTATGCAGAAGATTTTCTGAATGCTTCATGTCATAAGTGATGACATGTGTAACAAATTAATAAAGCCCATTCTAGACTATAATGAAGAGCACAGAGTAGGGCAGCCCTGGTATCATAATACTCAACTTTTGATTCTTACAGTTAATAATTCCTAATATGAAAGCAGATTTTAAGACAGAAAATATCCAAGAAAAACAAATCTAGAATAATTAACTAGGAAATAATCCCAGAATAAACCCATTGCCTGAAGTTAGGCAGGCACAGCAAACGAGCACAACTTAAAATAAAAAATATTTTTCCTCAGACTTTTCATGCTAGTAAAGAGAAAAATGGAATTACAGGCACTCTGAAGAGATAGCAACGAGTAGAAATCCATTTCTGGCTGGCTATGCTAACATTTTTTATCAAGTAGCAGCAGCTAAGTAAATCAGAAAGAGATATTTGCAACTTTCAGCATCTGATTACTTTAACAAACCAAATTTGAAACATGAAACATGTAGACAGCAACTCAAAAAGTTTGAAGAGTACCTGAAATATTCATCAACCATCCATAGACATAAAATTACCAATCAAACTTTCACCGGTCCTTGGCCAATTCATTCTGAGCTCAAACGAAGCTAAGTTAAGCATCTCTGTGATCCAAGATGCATGCATTATTTAGCATTAGCTAGACATTTGTTCATCTATGCAGACAGATACCAACAGGATTTATCCGAGAGGGTACTCATTTCTGCTTCATTTGAAATGTCCTGTTCTCTTTCTGAAAGCAGTGATTTACATCATTTAGGAAGTCTTTGCCTTCTAGCAAAAGCACACTTTCAAAAAGCTACAGACAGGAACTCTTCCAGCAGAAAAGTGAGATGCAGAGCTCTCAGTGCATCTCCAGAGAACAAGGTGTCAGTACCTGCCTTGCCTCTGCTCATACACAGGCGTGACTAGGTATTTCCATTTGCACAAAGCCAGCCCACTGATTTTTCATGATGTGTTTGTAGCTTTTCTTTTTCAGTAGAATAAGATAACCACATAAGAACAGTCTCTTGGCATTTTGGGAAGTTGGGTTATTGTTGGTTTTGGTGGTGTTTTGGTTTGGTTTGTTTTTTTTCATGGTCTGTGCAGCTGACACTGTACATCACATGCTTTAAAATCCTAAATTAATATTTGTAAGGAAGACTGGGAAAGAACAGAACAAAATGGAAAACCTCAGCTGGTAAGGAGAACAAGACTCAGAAACTGGAATTATGGAAAAAACATAAGCAATAAACTCTGAAAAGTCAGATGCCTTCACTTTCTTTTCCCTATAAGACATTCCTCATGTCAGTGCCTTTGTAGATGTTTGCTACACTTCAGCCTCAGTGAATCCAGCCTCAGTGAATCCAGCCTCAGTGAATCCAGCCTCAGCTACACAGATGACTTTTTAACTTGGGTACTTTTAAACTTCCTCTCAACATCCCAAAGTATTTAGGAATTTTCCAGTATTCTTGGGGCTACCACCACAGTCCACTCTTAAATACAAAGAAAATTCGAGAATAGGAAATTCATACTTACTTAAGCTTCCTCTTGCCCTGCCCTCTGCACAACACAGAGCACAACTCAGTATCCAAACAGGATGTGCTCACTGCTCAACTGCACTTCTCATTTAGTATGTGATAAGACTGTGAACTACCACAGATTATGGAAGTTTGTCTGATCAACACAAAAAACAGTCCATAATTTATAAATATTTTATGCATCCTGAAATAGTTCTGTTAATCTGGAAAATATAGGCCAAATATGTAGCGCTGACTCAGGTGACAAACATTACTTCAAGTAGTGTTTGTTTTTAAAGCAGAGGAGAATAATAGGTATTTAAAACAAAAACAAGTTTAAAAAACAAATTGAAAACCATTTATTTCCTCCTGTCCAAACAGACCCCAGTAGCACATAAACTATGTGAGCTAACCCAAACTGCCACATAATACTGAACTTGTTTTTCTAGGACTGCTGAAGCCAAGCACTGAGTGAGTGAGATACTAACAGAGGGAAAGAGCAATATAATTAGTGTCGTTAAGGTGAAGCAAACAAGTAATCATTTCATGTATTTAAAGGGAAAAGAGTAGGTTAATAAGGCTAATGATTATTGAATAACCAGAGGCATAAAGCTCTGTGCAAGAAGGATTGAAGAACCAGAAAAATAAAGGGCAGGAGATGAGACTACCAGGAATCCACATCTTACAGATCTGAGCCACTGTTTCACCATTTAAATTTTGAAATGCCATCAAGGACAAGATCAGGTAAACAAACTGGAAATAAGAGCAATGGGATCACAGAGAAGTGGAGATAAAGTGAGGTGTGGGACAGCTCAATTTGCATGAGGCCAACTTCAAAGTATCACTCAGATGTGAAACTAAAGGAAAGAGGAGAGAGTCACCCAACCCTTACTTAGAGAAGCCCGGGGAGAACCTTTTCAAGACCAGCTGATGTGGTGTGGCAGAAGCTCAACATGGAATCATAAAAAAATAGTTGATTACAAGTAAATCTTACCAATAGCATGAAATGCTTAGAAGGTTTAACATTGTAAGAAGTCTGGGCAAATAAACATTTAAAACACAGCCCATGATGAGAGGTGGAATAAAGGGAGTATCCTTGAGAGTGAAAGAAATGAAGTAATATCTCTGCAATATTTTTCAGATGCAGTTGCACCTCAAATTTCCACTGAAATCTTTCAGCTTAACACAGGATACTTATTCTAAAAGCAGCACCTGAAATGCAAAGTAAATGACACCAGCCAGCGACATCCCCACAAGGCACGAGTGACTGACAGTATGGCACCACATAAAGTTATTTTATTAAGAGTCTGCTGAAAGAACAGATTTGGTATAAGGTTTGGAAAAGGAAAAAAAAAATAAATTAAACCACAGCAGGCATAAAACTTGGGTTCCTCAACTAAGGGCATCTTTATTCAACATTCTAAACACACCAAACAATCACTTCACTATGCTGAGGAAGCAGAAAAAGCACCTTGAATGGGTTTCATTTTGTTTTTTTCTCGAGCTTTCACTTCCTACTGGAAAAAAAATCACAACTTTTTTGCTTTATGTAGTTTATTAGTAAACTGCAGCTTCAGCAAGGAATGGACAGTTCCTGCTCAGAAACAGCAGCGAAGTGCTGCCATTGAGAATCAAACTAACAGGCAGCTGTGATCCAGTGCCCTTTCTCTAGCATTGTCTGAAGAGAAACACTCCAATTGAAAGTGAAATAAAATGGGCTGTTAATTCATGTTTGGTATGGCACAGTATTCACATGATGTATGGGGGAAATTTCCTGGTCCCTACCAAAATAATTGTTAGAAAATAATCATCCAGTCATAATCAAAGAAGTATCTGCAATTCCATACTGTGCTCTTGCTTGTCTAAATGGACAAAAAACACTCAGCACTGGAGTCGCCACACATCAAATACTGTGTTTAGTTTTGGGCCCCTCATTACAAGGACACAGAGGTGCTGGAGCGCATCCAGAGGACAACAAAGCTGGTGAAGGGTCTAGGGAACAAGTCTCACAAGGAGTGTCTGAGGGAACTGGACTTGTTCAGCCTGGAGAAAAGAAGGTTGAGGGGAGACCTTATCATTCTCCACAACTGCCTGAAAGAAGGCTGTAGCTCACCAGTAGGCCAGAGGTGGGCAAGATCTGCCAGAACAGCTGGCCAGAACTGACCAAAGGGATATTCCATACCATTCGACCCTTGCTCAGCAATAAATGCTAAGAGAAAGGAGTGTGTGTGTGTGTGTTTATTCATTATTACGGTGTTTGCTTCCATACCAACTACTAATCGTACTGAGATCCTGCTTCCGGGAAGCGGCTGGACAGCACCTACTCATGGGAAGTATGGAATCAATCTTTTGTTTTCCTTTGCTTCCGTGAGCAGCCTTTGCTTTTGCTTTATTAAACTGCCTCTATCTTGACTCACGAGTTTTATCCACTGTATTTTCTGCCCCCCTACTTGTCCTGCTGAGGAGAGGAGTGATAGAGCAACTTGGTAGGCACTTGGCATCCAGCCACAGTCAACTGATCACACATGTGTATACTATCATCTAGCATGAGATACAAACAAGTCATTAGACAATGACCTGTAGAAATCTATCACCTCCCACTACCCCCCTTCAAAACACATTTGAATCTGTTCCAGCTTCCTATTGCTCTTTGGCACTAGTTATCCACCATTTGATCATTAGAAAACATTCACAGCAGATGTGCCTACAAACAGAGCATGATGATTTAAGTGGTTAAGAACAGGAAGAGATGAACTCTCAAGAAACACAGATCCTCACTGTATGCTAATAACTTCACTTTAAAGGACTAAATTAAAGAGAAACATATGCAGGTTTTCTTAAGCTCTTCTATTTTTGAGTTAAGTCTTACAAGTGCTGCTCACATCAGGCTACTTTTACTTTAGTTCATCACAGCAATCTAAGTATTTTTGTATTACTAAGTGTTTTCCCAAATTCAATTTTTGCCCTCACTAAATGCCACAGCAAAAAGACATCAGTGTTGTGTTGGCAGAGGTTAACACAGTGGAACAAAACTAGGAAAATCAGAGTTCTAGAATGGCACTTTATAGTTACAACAGTACAAGCACAGGGAAGTTTTAGTTCTCAAAGACATTTTTGAGTCATCTTTGCAGTATAACTCTGCACCAGTCACAGGGCTGCTACTACTGGTCAATTTATTAACATTTAGAAAGCCAGTTTACATAACTTAACTGAATTTACATAAGACATGGCTTCCACAGTTCTTGTTCAGTTCTTACTTTTGCATGCCTTCCCTAATTTTACTTACAGTAGAACAGCAGTTCTACCCAGTAGGAATCAAAAAACATCAGGAAACATTAAAAAACAACACTGTTTGAAATGAACATATGTATCAGAATTCTCTTAGATTAAATTTAATAAAAGGTATCTCAGATGTGCTTTACTGGGCAAGCTGGGGAAGCAAAAGTGGTGGAGACCTAGAGCTTTTTTCTAGAAATTTGTCACTAGGAAGCATCCATAATTTCTCCTGTACTCAAATTTGTTTCATTCTATTATTCACAGTACTGTATTTATGGATGAAATATAAGCAACTTACTTTGCAGTGGTCATACTGTTGCTGTAAAGTTGGAACATCCCCTCCAATGGGCATTTGCTTTTTTAGTTCTTCATCTTTTGCATTCAGCCATTTGATCAGCTCTTCCAGGGATGTCAGCAATCTGTTCCATTTCTCTGCACTGGCCTCCAAGTGAGCCCTGTGAAACAACATTAAAGCATCTTTAAAGTCCTGAATGGCAAAACCAGCATGGGGATACAGAAAGTAAATAAAATTCCTCCATCACTAAGAATGTTTGAAGTGTTTAACTGCAAAGCAACTTCATGTTAAAAAAGTCTCTACTTCAAAGTATTTTGCACACCAAATCAACATAAACAGAGGAAAAAAAAATGAGCGAACACAGACAAATATATATCTGATATTTTGACTTATCTAAAACCTTGAACACTGCAGGTCTAAGCAACATAAACAAATGCTGAGTTTTTTGTGACTCGAGCACCACATTGCACAAAGTTACTTTGTGAGCTAAAGCACTGCAAAACTGAACTCTTCCAAGCCAGAATCTTGACTCTTCAGCAGTGAAAGCAGCAACTTCTCCTAGCAGTGATCAACAATAAATTGCCTGTGCTACTGAACATATCAGTGGCACAAATTACTTAGTACATCATCTTTAGTCAGTGATACGTTACTAAAGAATTAACACAGTGAATGTGCCCCTCAGATTAAATGTCAAAAACCATGGATTCCACAATATCCTTTTCCAAAATTTTCAAAAATGCCTTGACTTGATGGTGTCTCTCTACACAGGCGCAGGAAAATCTCTAATAGACCAGCCACCCTCTTTTACCACAGTCGTTCTGTGTTAGGGATTTGAGACCAGTATGTTCTTAGTTTACACTAGTAAACACGAATTTATTTCTCCACACTAGGGATGGAGTAGAGGCCGAAGCCTTTTCAGTGTAGTTTGACACCAGCTCTGCACCCCCCTGCTCCATTTCTGACAGATGAGTGAACTGAACTTTACTATTGTTTCCTACTTTTTCACTTTCCTATTTCATGCATGGGTTTTAATCTTTTTTTCTGATTCACTGTAACTTGCATCTTGGAACTTCCATCTGGCTTCTCTTTTATTATCATCTCAAATGGCATTTGAGTGAAGGTTTGGGACTGATATGACAATAGTTGGATTGAAGGGTTGATGTGCTGCAAGGTCAATTTTAAGGTAAGCTTAGGTTTGGGCATGCTGGGATCTCCCAGGGATACTAAAATAGATGAACCACAAAAGCAGTCAGTAAGAGTTTATGGGAGGGAAAATGATACAAAGAGGGGAAAAAAAAATCATCACATTTCTGAAAAGTATAAGCTAACTTCAGAAACAGGAACCTGTTCTATCTCATTCAGGAAAGCACTTTTTAAGTATTTGGGGGGAAAAAATTAAAGTACTTGCTAGAAGTGACTTTTTCTGTCTACAGTTTTGTGCATCACAGTTTCTATCGTTCCTTACTATTCTTACAGATAACTAACATGGAATTCAGCTGAGCCAGCATCCTGCTCTGCAGTGAATTACAAGCAAGCTCTTGAATTTGCAGGTACACATGCACAGGGGAAGAATGTCCTACCCACCTTAGTTTGCAGATCAACAGCTCCTGAGTGAAATGTACTGTCTCAGCTGTCCTGGACTCTCTTCAGTTCATTAATATTCACTAACCAGAACTACTTTCAAGGCAACTTGCTTGTTCTTCCCATGCAGATGGCATTAACTCTACAGCAACTTACTGCATGAGGTACCTGGTTCACAGCTGAAGCATCCACCATAGCTGGCCCCTGAAGACCCCAGCCACACACAGGGGCACACTCCTAACAGTACATGATGGTCCACATACCATGTCTGCCTTCTTTTCAAAAATATCTTGATACCCTGTCAAAAACACCCTCACAAATTCCAAGCTGCAATGCATTGCATAGATGTCACCCTTGGGTGCAAGGTACTCAGAACCAGTCCTCCTTACAAGAAGTGAATATTAAGCAACCAGAGGAGAGACACTGCCCTCACATCTAAGCCAAGACAGCCCACATCTGAATTTACTGTTTTGTTGTTAGACTCACAAATTGCTACAAAAATATACTACCCTTATGATAGAAGCACCCACAATGGAAATGTTCAGATCTGTAGCCTTCCATACATTTGATAGTGAAATAATGATTACTGTATCTAGCAGATTTAAGCAGCTGTCACCTCTAAAACCTGTCACTCCCTGAGGCTTCAAGATTCTGCTGTAATTATGTAGTGGAAGTCTTGTACACAAAAATGAACTGGAGTTTTGTAAGTGAGGGAAAAAACCAACTAGTTAAAGGGCAGTTTAAGTGTGACTCACTGTTAACATTTGATGCAATAATACTTATAGTGAAAAAAATATATCTATAATGTGAATTACATGGCATAAGATACTACATTAAATGCATTTTAATTTACCATTAACGAGTACCCATGTGCATGCCACATCATCACCATCATGCAAAATATCACCAGCACATGATTTCAAAGTCCAGTGCAAGCTAAACCTGTGGGGGTAAAGCAGTAAGGGGTGGGGAGGAAATGGAGTAGGCTAACAGACTTGAAAATTCACTGAATACAAAGTGAGCTAATCTCTGCCTTGAAAGGTCAGGAAGACATTAAGGGGAAAAAATAAACATGGGAAAATATATCACATCAATCTCTGTTTTCCTGAATGTTACTCTTATTCTTATCAGAAACAATATCAAAAATAAAAATGAGTTTCAGCAGCAGCTGAAGAATGTACACAAGCATGCATTTCTCCTGGGGGGTAGAGACACACACATTCAGTTAGCCCCACTCAAAGCAAATATTGGACAGGAGCAAGGCAACTGATCTATGCTCCAAGTTGCTCTTCAGTGTGAAGTGTTAGCATCACATTTACATTTGTCATACAGACATTATCAAAGAGAGCCTATAAACTATGTTGAGATTCTGAAATGTTTCTTGGGCTTCTTTGCTTTCAAAGACAGGATTTCTGGCCTTTGTTTTGAAACTGGTACTTCTACCAATACACCACCTGCAAACAAACCTTCAGATGTTTCTGCTCATGTGACAAATGACTTGGCAATTTCCAGGTATTCACCAGATCAGGTGGTGGCTTAAGAATCAGCTCTGATAAAAAAAACAAGTCAGTTACAGATGATCAATCTGTTTTGAATACTGGTTGGAGCAATATTGCCCAGTATCAACTACCTGGTATTCAGAAGCACTCCTAGGGGAATCCTGGATAACCCTGAAAAACACAGATGCTTCTACACAGCTGACCAGGCTGAGAGCATTCCTGCTCCACCCAGGCCAAATAAAACCATCCAGAAGAGCAGGAACTCTGACATAATTCCCCTACTGTTGACCCTGAGAGGCTCTCTTCACAGCTGGACACCTCCTTAGCTTTTGCTTCTGCTATGGAGGTAATACTCCCTGCTGAGAAACAGGGCAACACATGAAAGAAAAAGATTGGTGGGTGGTCTAAATATAGAGAATCTTTCTGTTTCTCCCATATCTTTACTTCTGTCCTCCCCCACAAACTAACACCCTCACACCTCCTGACCCAAGAGGAAAGATTCTTTCCTAAACACTTGGCTTTAAAAGGCACACCCGCAAAAACTTGCAGGTTTGTATTTTTCCTGGGAATGAGATAATAAAGAGAGAAAAAGAAAGAAGAGTGACTGAGTCTACAAGTAATTTCAAGGAGACGTATAGTCTTCTCAGGTAGTGTCACAGTCACAACAAGTACAGTTTTAAGTACTTTCCATGCATTTAAAAATATGTCACAAAAGCACTGCTTTTCCAGTTTGGAACTCCCTTTAGTTACAGTAGCAAAGAAGTAATGTCAACACAGTTAACTAGCACTGAGGACTGAAGTGATGACAAAAACCCCATACTATCCCTAAAGGGGAGTGTACTTTCAGCAACTGAAAAATCAGCATTATCAAAATGTACACATAGCTGTAAATACTCTAAAAAAATTGACAGAAAACTTAATTTGGAAACACTATCCCAAGCTAAAACCCATACCCAAACAATCAGATTTTTGAATCATCAGTTCTAGCATCTAACACACTTATATGCTGTTTTCACAAGACTCATCCATTCAGTTTTGCTTTCCAATTCATCCTTGAAATACGGTACACCAAGAAAGCACAAAATGAAGGCAAACAGCTACATCAACACACTGACTTTGAATTAGGCCTATGCTTTATTTCCCTATGAAGGCTTTCAGCACTCTTGCATGAGTTGGAAAAGTGAATTGCAATTGAACAGAGCCAAATACATAAGCTTACAAATGCTATTTCCAGTGGCAACTGAAATTTAAAAGGTTAATTTAAAAGGTAATTTATTTGTCTTATGTTTGCTACAGTATTCTCTTCCTTGCCTGTCTTCTACTTGTAGCTCTGCAGCATTCCAGGTACCAGCAGAGTTACACAAACAATTCAAACATTAATGCTGCCCAGTGGGATGCACATGCCATATCTATGCAGAAGTTAAAAGATGGATCTGTGTTCAGAATAGCAGGTATTCACCCTTTTCTAAGCATTCACTGCACAATCGTTGTATTACTGCCTTGCAACTTGGAACTCACAGCTGGGTCAGGGTAAATGACTCAAAGACCCCAGGCCAAGCAACTGAATTGTTCTTGCAAGAACTCCACAGTTGCTGTTGTTATCTTATGAGCACGTTTAAACCTTTCTCTCATGTTGACTTACTTGTGAGTAGAGCTCATGACAACTCAGGTTTAGTAGCTCTTGCATCAAATTACTTGTGTGATGTGGCCAGCCTCTGCAAACCTCCACACTGAACTGCTTGGTTCGTCTGGTTCATGCCCTGCCTATGGGCTTTCTTGGAGCTGATTTACCTGTTTTGCTTAACTGTTCAGTGGGTTGGAAATGCAATGAGTGGAGATGAAAAGTAAATGGCACATTCTACTATCTATCTCACTCTTTCAAACTCTTGTGCCTGCATTCCAATCTCAATTAATTTTTCTAGCCCTTGAAAAATTCAAATGAATGCTTAACATTGCTTTGTTCTATTAAAAGAATGGTTTATTTTAATCAACAAGCAAACAGTGGGAATTAAAAGCTCTAGAAATTCTTTCCTATGTATTTCATTTTAATGAGGAATTTTATTCACATTTACAAATATGGAAATATCAGCTGTCAAAATGACAGAAATGTAGCAATGACTACACAGTCAAAGAGTCTGGGATTGGTAGGGTCAAAAAATTGCAAAAGGCATTCCTTGTTCAATATGTACTTTAAAATATTTATTAATGGAATAGCAGCAATAAAAGAATGTTACTACCAACATGGATCACGACACTTAAGATGCAAGTCTTAAAAAATTATTCATTTCGGTGGTAAAAACAAAAGCTACAACAAACCACTGATTTCTCATCACAGTAATTGTAGATTCACAAAATTATGTCACTGACACTGATACCAATTTACACTAAGGAAAGATTCAACATACTTTCTGGAAAATTTAGTGTGGATACTAACTACACAGTTCTGGAGAGAGAAGAAAAGGCAGTTACGCCTGCATGGTGAGCAAGTGCACCAAGTTTTTATATTTGGATTGAGGGGTCCTTTACAGGAGAAAACGGAGATTTCACTTAAATGCTGTGGTCATACTTCTCAAGCTTTTTAGAAGACAGCAACTGTGCCCTGTTCATGTCTTGATATTTTCATTACTTACCTGATGTTAGTTGACTTTGCCCTCAGGTCATTCCAGCGGTGGTTCATGTCATCGAGGCGGTGCTGGAGCAGGGCAGCTTCCTCAGAGTTTCCCAAGGCTTTCACCATCTTTTGTCTGTTCCCATCAATGCTTTTAAAGATGTCATTGTGGGCATCAATCTCAGCTTGGATATCCTGAAATATCAGCAAGAAAAGTCCAAACATCTTAGTTCTCTACACTAAGGAAGGAAAGGCTTATTCATATTAGTACTCCCAAGAACTAGGACAGAGCACACAGTCTGACTCCTTGAGTGACTCTGAAGAGAGATGCAGAGGGGAAAACCTGCAACCCTATTAACATCATTATAAAAGGTCCAGCTTTCTTAAGTGTGAGAAAGGGAGTTTGAAAGTCATCCTTGACTGTGAATCAGGACTTAGAATTACTAGCACTACTTTTTCTGCATGTTTTTGAAGCACTGAAGGTAGCTAATTGTCTATTGTTCTCTCATGCTTTTCACACAGTGAAGCGTTTGCAAATGCACTAGAAATTGTTTCCTGCCCAGAAATTACACAAACTCAGCCTTAGCTATGTTGTTTATTTCCTCTTTGAAATAAAACATAGCAGAAACCTTCCCCAGCTCAGTGAAATTCAAACTCTGTGTAGCGTGTTAGGTCTTATGCAATGAAAGTTTTTAACTAAAACTCATGTTATTAAGCTGCAGCTAAATTACTATAGCTACCACAAGCCCATTTTTACTGCTAAACTACTGTACATGGAGAGGCAGACATAAAACTGCAGGATGTATTATAACTAAATTTCATAGTAAATACAGAAAAGAAAAAGAAATGATAGTGATTTTGATTCAGCTTACTCGTTTCTTCTCCCTTTAGAAATTAAACATATTTTAACCTCTAGTCTATCATCTGCCTCAAGAAGCCTACTGCAGATGTTGTCTTCATCTAACCAAGCACAGTATCTTTTTAAAAACACATTATAAGAGGAAACAAAACTTCCTGAATCACTGCCAATGCTTTTTAGCATCCATACATCTATATATACTCTAACAGAGCAATGTAAATGTGTGGAGGGCCAGAAGGTGTACTGGCTGTCTCACTGGGATTAATCAGTGAAGACTGTGACAGGAACTTGATGCAGACGTAACTAATCTTCTTTTACAAAGGAAGAAATACGGTAACTGAAAGCGCTTAAAGGTGTTTTTTGTTCTTCCAGACAGCTCCTCAGTAATTTCCATCTGCTCCCAGGAACAGGAAAGAAGGGGGCTCTCATACCTCCCCATCCTCAAGATGCAGTCCTGCATCTTAGAATAGCTGCTTGCACATTTACAAATGATGGTTGGAAGCAGTGGGAAAGTAGCTATGAATCTGAGACAGCATGAAAGTTTTTTTCAGTTAGGGAAGAAATCAAAAAGAGGTAAGGATACACCTGGAGAAGTAGGGAGAGGAGAGACAAAGAGGGAAAAGCAAGTGGAGGGGAGGTGAGAGAGAGGGAGGGAGGTATCAATGAAGCTCTGGTTCTCCAGCTGAGCTACTATGTGACTTCAGAATACTACCTATTCTTTATCCTGAGATTCGCTACTTTAAAACATGTTAAAAAACAACTTCTGATGCCTTTAAGCCATTCTGATAAACACCACTATTCTGAAAACAGATACAAGCAATGGCACATAAATTGAAAACTAAAATGAGTGTCTGACGATCAGCCAATCCAAATAAGACTGTCTAGTCATCAGTTAAACAAATCAGATGCCTATCTGAAAGCATTTGGTGCTCCTGTCCTTAAGCCTCCAACAGGTAAACGGACCCAGTGAAAATCAGTCCACACAGCAGGAGATACAACCACATACAGCAGCAAAAATTTTAATTGCATGCTAATCCATGTTAAAAAATCCTGGTCATGTGAAAACCATTTCCATGCCTCTTTAAATTTATGAAAGAAACCTTAATCGAAAAAAAAAAAAAACTGATTGAAAAAAGTCCTTCTCTGGACCTTCTCCAGCCCATCCGCATCCTTTTTGTATAGTGGAGACCAAAACTGAATGCAATACTCTAGGTGTGGTCTGACAAGAACTGAGCACAGCAGGATGATGACTTCTTTATCTCTGCTGGTGATACTCTTGTTGATGCAGCCTGGCATCCTGTTGGCTTTCTTTGCCACCACAGCACACTGTTCACTCATGTTGAGCCTGTTATCCACCAAGACCCCCAGGTCCCTTTCCACAGGGCTGCTCTCCAGCCAGGTGGATCCCAGTCTGAACTGCACTCCTGCAATATATGTTCCCAGGTGCAGGACCCTACACTTATCCCCATTGAATTTCATAAGGTTCCTGCTAGCCCACTCGACCAGCCTGTCCAGGTCATCCTGAAGCATGGCTCTCCCTTCTGGAGTGTCAGCCTCTTCAGTCACCTTAGTGTCATCAGCAAACTTCATCAGGGTGCTCTTGATCCCAACATCCAGGTCACTTACGAAGACATTAAAACGCACTGGGCCCAATATCAATCCCTGGGAGACCCCACTTGTGACAGGTTGCCAGTTTGAGGAGGAACTATTTACTCTCACCCTCTGGGTACGGTCTGTCAGCCAGTTCACCACTCACTGCACAGATCCCTTGTCAAGACTGTAACTAGACAGTTTCTCCAGGAGGAGGCTGTGGGGGACCATATAAAAAAACCTTGAAGAAGTTCAGCTAGACAATGTCCACCACTTGCCCTGCATCAACCGAGCAGGTTACTTTGTCACAGAAGGTGATCATGTTTGATCTGCCCCTGGTAAATCCATGTTGGCATTTCTCAACATGTTTCAATGGACTTGTAGCTTTCCCCAGGAGGATTTGCTCCATGACTTTCCCAGGCTAATGGGTCTATAATTACCTAGGTCCTCCTTTGGACCCTTCTTATAGATGGGTGTGACATCAGCCTTCCTCCAGTCTTCAGAGATGTCTCCCGACCTCCATGACTTCTCAAAGATTGTGGAGAGCGGCTTTGCAATGACATCAGCCAGTTAAGCAATCAGTTTACAATGACTTCATACTCAGAAGAGCACTACACATGCAAAATTCCTGAACAGAATTGCCATTATCATCAATCCAGCAGTGGCAGAACCATGTATATAGACAGACATTAAGCTTCTCCAAAGCATCATACACAGACCACACTGGGTATCACTACAGTCACTGTGACTATATTATAAGATCAAAGTAATGCACGAAAGTAATTTGCTTTAGATATGACAGATATATAGTAATTACTTAAGGTCTCAGGTATTTCAGAAAGAAAAAAAAACACACTTTTTTGGAAAAAAGACTTTGGGATATTTTTCACATCTATTTTCAAATGCTCGTGCTACCAAATGCCTTGTGCTGACACTTCAAGCTTCCAAAGAGCTGTCTTGACTTGCACTTAAAACTAAAATAGGTAGCAGCTTAACAGGTGATATATGATGTGGGTAAGGACTCATTTCATCACAAGAATGATGATGCACTTAAGAAGGCTGGGAATGCCAGCCTGCTTTTGACAACCTCTGTAGCTCTGTTGAGTCATGGAACTGACTCAACATCTGAGAGGCATCATAAATCTGTTAATACTAATTCCAGCAGTCACATAACTATGACTGAACAAAACCAAAGCAGCCCTGCCCACTCCAGTGTAGTAGTGTAACGTGACTCTGCTTTTGCATAGGAAGGGAATGCCGTGCAAGCTTCTGCAAATGCCATCTGGCTTCTGCATTTCGACCCCAGTAACAGCACTCGTCATTCTCTCCTTAGGACATGTATTAATGAAGCCAATAAACTGAAAGTCACTTGCAAACCAACATCACTACCATAATGCTGTTTCTCCTGGCAGCAAACTCTTCAGTCAAGAAAAATGGGATGGGTATACGGGGAATGGCAGGAGGGAGAGATGAAGCAGAGGAGGAGGGGGGGAACTTGTTAAAAAAAAAAAAATAAAAAAATTGCTAAATACGTACAGATTATTATTTGTGGTTGAAGTTTACCAACTAAAATGTTTCTTCTCCAGCACAAAAGCATCCTTTTGCATCATGTTACAAATTTCAGCACAGTATACAAAAAAAGACACAGTAAGCTTCAAGCTAAAAAATTCAGCAGAGCTCCAAGACCTTTTGGTTTTGTTTCTGTTGAGAATTGCTATGATAAATTCCTTTGAGATTAAAAAAGACATTGGAATATTCAAAATCACAGAGGACAGCCTGGAGTTTGCAAATGCCAGGACTTGTATAGTTCAAAAAACATCAGAAACACTGGTTTCAAAATTTCTGTCTTCACTATGTCATGAAGCATCTCAAAGAGTTCAGCATGTGCCCTAACTTTATAGGCTATCAGCAGTAATTACAAGAGAAAAGTGAAGCCCAGATGACAGACGGAAAAAGAGAGGAGTAAGTGACCCACACAGAAAGAAACCATGTTCCAAATGCTTGCTCTGTTACTATTAGCTACCTTCTGAAGAGTCATGCTAGTGGGATACTAAACAGCATCTGTCATTAGCTCCAAAATTTGCTACTGTAGGAAAGTAAAAATACAAGAGTTAAAACAAATAAACAAAACCCACAAAACCAAAAGAAATCCAAACTAGTTTACAACAGTCCTCTGAGGACCCAAGCTTAATATGACTTTGAAATTAACCAAAATCATTATACAATCCAAAACAGAACAAAACAGAAAGTAGCTCAGTTTTATTTTCTGAGACTTTCGGATTAATTTAGCAATATCCATTATACTATTTTTCAGGTGACCAGTGATGATTTGTATTTAAACAAACAAACAAAAAACCCAAACAACAGAACAACAAAAAAACACAACAAAAAATAATGATGTTTAGAGCTTTAGCGTAGAATGCCACAGAATCAGGCTTTAGAATCTGCTCTCCTGCTTTGTGACCATAATATTAGGTTTATGTTAATGTGTAAATAAACTACTATATTTTCTATTACAGACTCTGGTCTTGTAGGGCACAAGAAGTTCATATGGAGAAATGAAAAAAACCCAATAAATATATATACAGAGAGAGTACACAAAGCCAAGCTACCAATGGCTACAAATATACTATCCAGGTTTCACTGGAAGTGCAGACAACCAGATGAAAGCAATCTGGTTTTGAACAGTCTCATGTCTCTTGCTAATCAGCACAATTACTGCAAAGCCAAATCTGCTTCTCAGCTCTAAATGTTCCCAAACGTCCTGATAAGAGAAAGAGTAACCAGCTTGAAAATAAGAACAGAAGAAATGACAGGGAAGTGGTACATTCATTGGAAGTAATTCTACTTGTAACATCATAAGATCTTCCAATTTGACAAAGAAAACATTCAACTAAATTTAACAGCAAACTGCAGAGCACTTCCTTTATGTCAATAGTGAAGTAAGGTCACCAGGCATCCTGGAAAGTCCCCTTATGCCCTTGACTTAGCAAAGTCCAAAGTTTTCTACCATTTCCTTTGAAAAAAAATAAAGGTGCAGAGCACATGCTCTAAAACTAATCTTGTAGAACCTGAAATGGGGAAGAGAAGCAACATTAGACTTCCATATTTGAGAGGCAGTCTTTTCAAATACAGACCTTAACAGCAACACATAAAACCTCAGTTTAACATCAACTTGCCCTTTTTATTGTGTAGTTTTCAAAGGCATAACCTTTGTCAAAGGCATAAGTATACAAAACTGTGTTTATCATACCTTTTCAAATTTTGTCAGCAAGTCACGTAAGCTGAAGTTCAGGCCAATCATCATTAAGCATCCACTGAAGCCTACATTTTTTTTGTATGTCCTCCAAGCCAGGTCTATAGCCTTCAAAAGGTTTTTCTCTTTTTCCACCTATACTGTCTCAAAATTCCCTGAGTGCTCCTGTGTGTGTCCCTCTCCTGGGCTGTATTGACCCGGGTGGAGCTCCATTGTTGTAGCCTCTTCGTCCCTACTCCTTCCCAGGGGCTGGGCACCTGGAAGTGAGCTGCTGATGCTGGGTGATGTTCCTTGCAGGGTTAACCTGGCTCCATGGTGTCATGGGGATCTCCTCGTCTCCACGCTTGGCCAGGACCACCTCCAGCTCACCTCAGCAATAGCCTACAGGCTCCAAATGCTTCTTGCAGGCCTCAAGCTGAATGTTCAGTCTCAATGACCCTGAGCTAGAGAAGCCATACTCCACTGGTATATGATGGATGCAGCAGGTGGGGAGAAGGAGGAAGTCCTTCCACGTTGCTCCATTCAAGTAAAAAATTAAAAAAAAAAAAAAAATCCCCAGAGAAACTTCTGCTTATAGAAGGCACCAGAAGTCAGCTATTCAGAGAACTCAAAATGGGACGACACACACTTCAGCCTAGGAAACTCAACAGTGTGACCGGACAGGAGATGACCTCTCCTCTCCCTGCCGTCCTCAGAGCCAGCCACCAGTGTGCTGGTGTTGCTATGCTATGGCAGTATCCAAGCCACCTCCAGCCTGCTTTGCCTCACCCAGGGGATGCTGCACCACAGAACAGGCAAGGCCCATTAAAAGAAATCTAAAAACTCACTTCTTTTGTTTAGGCAAAAAAATTCTCCAGCAAAGAATCCTGCTGCAACCTTCAAAGCCTTCACTGGGGATCTCCTCCTTTGGTCCTGCCTGCTCTAACAGCCATGCAGTAATCTATCCCCAGCATTTGTTTATTATTGTAATCAGCATCCTCCCTTCCAACAGCCCTGGTGCCGCTCGGAAGCCAAGCTCACTCCCCTTCCTGGAGGCCTCTCGGCTGGAAAACCACCACCACCCGTAAAGCTGCAGAAACCCTGGTCCAAACACCTTCACTTGCTCCTTTTCCTTCCCCTCACAAAGAAAGGTGGCTCTTTAGTCACTGAACAGGTTTTGGAGCTGTAGAAGCAACCGGTGCTCCACAAAGTCCAAACACACCCGCTGCCGCTCAGGAGGGCCGACGCGGCGCAGGCAGATTGTTTTCATATGAGGTTTTGCTCACCCGCCCGCAGGAAATCTGACACCCCGAGGGTGGCTACTAGGAAATCGCTCCCTTTCAAACCATTCCCACTGGAAACCCTGTGTGCATGTGAAGGCCTATTTAAGCTACTACTAATGCTTTCCGTACAACCACACATTACTCAACCACAAAAACCAGCTTCAGTAATAGTTGCCAGCAAGTCAGAAAAAGTATAATTAAAACCAAACCAACAACCCATCACTTGCAAAACCTCTTACAACTATTTATCTTATGATCATGTTGGTTATCACATGTTGCTTTTAATTTCTTTTTATTTCACCCAGCTGTCATATGAAGTACCAATAAAGTCATCAATAGGAAAACTGTCTTTAAAATTGTTCTCAGCTGGTGGGTTATACTGATATAGCCAGCATGGGTTAGAATTTTAAAAATAAACTGTGTAGGGAAAAAGAAATAAAAATATTGGCATTAGCAGGATTTTTGCTTATTTTATTTATACTTTGCTGCCTGTCTGTATGTTTTATGTAGGAACATTACACAAACTGCAAAAGTGCTTGCAAAATACACTGACAAAAGTTTTCCAAGCAAAGGTAGCAGAACTAGACCAGCTTTACTGCACAACTCTCAGCACACGCTATCTGAATTTACTCCACTGCTCACGGAAGCAAAAAGCTCAGTTATGAATGTGACACTATCTAAAATAATGTTCAAATACTGTTCTTTTCCAGATTAACCATTTATAGAAGAAAAAAAAACACAACACATTAGGGTGAGAAAGTAAAACCCTCCTGCAAGAGATTTAACTACAATTTCTGAGAATCTCCCTTTGAGAATCTCTTTTCTTCTCCTGCAAGACAGACACAAAGTTTGGATCCTGATTCCCATACACACACAGGCTTCTTTCTGCTGCTCTCGCAGAAAAAAACCCTTGCAAAACAGGCAACACCTCCATTTCAGAGGTGCTAGTGCATATAAAATGAAAATGGGTGTCAGGGTGGATTATAAAGGGGGCTTCTTCAGTCCAGGACTGTATCCAAATATAAAACATTAATTTCATGTTTATTCTTAGGCTTCATACTTAGATAACTAGTTTCCTAATTTTATATTGTCATAAAAAATTACACATTCTAGATCTTTCAATACTATTAGATGCAAATGTAAATTCCTTCCTACCATTTTGCAGAATTCTGTAAAAGGTAATTAAACATATACATATATATACAATGTTGGACCATTTTTTCCAGTAAAACAGCTTTGAAAATTGTAGGGAATAGCAACTTTTTTCAGTGGTCCTTTCACATGAAAATATGCTGAAGTATTTGACCAATTTTGAATTTGTAGAAGATAAATAAGCTCTACAGTGACTTATATTTAATACAGCCTCTATAAAGGCAGCAGTTCTGTAGACATGACAGTGTTAGAGCATAAGCTCCATAAATGCAACATACATTTTAAGACAGCTTTACATTAATTATTACTACTAAAATTGTCCTGAACAGCTTTGTCATGATTAAAAAAAAAACAAAACAACAACAACAAAACAAAACAACAAAGCTCTACACTAATTGCTGGTAATCAACATGGAATTTTATAATGAAAACATCAGATCACACACAGATGAAATATTTGAATGCTAGAGTCCAAAGAGATTGACATTCTGAGAGAGTGAGCCCTCATGCAAATACATGCTGAAAATGAGCAGAACAGCAAGAGTATTCTACACAGCCTACAAAGCCCTCTTCCAAAATACTCCTGCAGATACTAAGATCCACAAATAGGAATTTAAGACACTGGAGAGCAATGTACTGCTGATGCATTCAGAGCACTGCTCTGAATTGTCTGCAATGCAAAATCTCTTTACATTTTGGTATTAAAGCAGTTTGGTGCTTTTTCTCACGTCTTAAATAATAACATAAAACTAGATAAAATAGCATAACCAGCTAACAGCATTTTATAACTATAGGCATTGTTACTAAAGGCAGCCTGCATAATGCAAGGACCATGAACAAAAAAGCACTTTTATCAACAGTAGAAAAAGGAAGGTCGGCACAGCAGCCTATGACACACAACTACGATCACATTTGATAGCAACTGCTTTTAGGAGTGGGTTCTGAAGTGCATGCACTGCAAATCCAGACTTAAGAGCCTCATAATTTAGCAAGACACTTACTGCAGGGATTATAAAACTATTAGTCTAATTGTACATCTAAAACCTTAGCACTGTAAAGAATTCATTTAAAAAACCCGACTTTTATAAAGTATAAATCCAAGAGTAACTCAATTTTAGGCTACTGCAAAAAAATGAACCAGCAGAATCAATGAAATCAAAAGTAGGTAAAGAAAAATAATGTTACCCCATTGCCTCTAGAAGAAAACATATCTAATCAACCTGGAGATGATCTTACAGACACCTCTAAATTCAATTTCAGACTTTCATTTGTAAAACAAGATTAAGTAGGCACAAAAAGACCAAAGAATTCGCTTCATACTTGAGATGATACTCTAAAATGTAAGAAAACTGCCATACTAAGCACAATCTGATTTTAGAATACAAACTAAAGAAAGGAGAAAAGGTTTTAGTTTTGTTTTATTGTTTTGTTTTTCTGGAAGAACAATGAAAAATTAAACAGCGGCAAGAACCTTAAGAGTGGATGAACCAGGCTGTTTATACACAGGGCGTACATATGTCTTAAATGACTCACAACGAGTTACAACGAAAAGATAAAAAGAATAGTGTTCACTTGTGCAGCTCAGATGTAAAGGACACTGAGGTCAATAGGTGGTTACAGCAAATCAATACATCCTGGTTCACTCAAATCATGCAGCTTCAGGCTGGAACACAAAAAATTCACTTGTTCAAAAGCACCGTGGTATTTTCTCCTGCCCTGCAAGATACGTGGTCTCAATCTGAGTAGAGGAGGAGGGAGAGCTGTCCTCTCCCTTCCACAGCAGGTCAGCATTTGCAATACATTTAACCCACAGCTCCAGCAAGGTCAGTCCTACACTGAGGCTCACTATCAGCTGAGCCCAACACCAGGGTTTTCACTGAGCACAGCCTCACCGATAACCTTTTCCAGAAGCCAAATCACTCAGGCAAACTAATACCCCAAGGACCAAGAATACATCAAGACAGATGGACAAATCAAGCTCTTACAATAAAGAGAAATAAAAAGCAGGATAAGACAAAAGCCCCATAAATATCATTGCCCTAATTATCAATTAGTTATCTATTACTGCACTGAGCATCTATCACTCTAGAGCTTAGAGGTGAGCCACTGCAGCAGTCTGACTTCATTTCATTCTTTAAGACTAACAGGTAACATTTTGCCTTGGGAAGGTATTTTTCACTCAGCCACATTCAGTGATCTGCCCTCTACAATAGCTGCCACATTCAATGACAGTTCTGCATTAGGTAGGCACAGACAGACTGTGGCCTTCCTAAGAAAATGGGATGTAAGAAAAGGCTTTAAATCTCAATAATAGAATTTGTTATGATTCCAGATGAGATAATATAGTCTTGGAGACAGGCAATGTTGCACCACTATGAAAGATTAGGAAGGGCTGTGTGGTTTGGTGGTGAATTTCCCATCCCCCTCTTAACTTGTTTGGACAACACATGGCTTTTACGTCTCTGTATCATGATTTTCCAGCATTTTAGACCTGAAATAATTGTTTTGAACTTCCCAGAAGCACCCAGCCTTAAAAGAAGAACATTTCAAATATTCTCAAAATGCAAAAACCTAAGGAAGTATCTCATACTTGGAGTATATTTAACAGTTATTAGATGTCAAAGGGAAGCATGCAGGGAAGTACCATCATTATATCAACTTCAGGCATGGAGCCATTAAGATATTAGGAAGAAATTTTTTACTGTGAGAGTGGTGAGACACTGGAACAGGTTGCCCAAGGAAGTTGTGGATGCCCCCTCCCTGGAAGTGTTCAAGGGCAGGTTGGATGGGGTTTTGAGAAACATGGTCTAGTGGAACTAGATGATCTTCCAACCCAAACCACTTTATGACTCTATAATTCTTATTTAGCTTCTCTGGTTTGTGTCATGTCTAATTTGTTTACCTCTGTTTCCACTAAACAAGATAACTATTTTTTCATTTTTTTACTGTTTTTTTAAACTGAAGAAGTCACATAAGCACTTAATCAGTAAGTATAACAGCTAATGTAAAACTCCTTTAAAATCTAAATTCTGATCAAGGACAGCAAATGCTCAATGCTGTTAAGAGATAACATTAATTCTGTTTTGTAGCTGACGCAAAATTTGGAGCATCATTCTTATGTTCACTGCCTACAATTCAAACACATGGAAGGAACATGAGAGAGATCTCCACATGCAGAAGAGATAGTTCTGCTATTCATATATTTTTTTAGATGTCCATGTAAGCAGAAATTAATCCTGCTTTAATCAGTAAAACAAGAGTGAAAAATATATAATGCAACACCTTAGGTTAAAGAATAAAGTCCAAATTTCACAGATCCTCATAAAAATACCTTTTTTTTCTGACTGGAAATAAGCTTCCAAGGCAGCTATAAAGCACTACAGAGAGCAGAAATGAACCTCATCCAAAGACCATAAAATTTAAGAACAGTAAATAAAAAACTTCACTTCTCAGAAAGCATCAAGGGAACTAGTCACTGCATGTTTTCTTCTTGGTGGATTTTAAATCACATCCCCACATTAAAGCTGCCAACGATTATCTAAGGGCTTTCAAGGGAATACCATATGCTCACGGAATCACGGAATCTTAGGGGTTGGAAGGGACCTCGAAAGATCATCTAGTCCAACCCCCCTGCCAGAGCAGGATCACCTAGAGCACATCACACAGGAACGTGTCCAGGCCGGTTTTGAATGTCTCCAGTGAAGGAGACTCCACAACCTCTCTGGGCAGCCTGTTCCAGTGCTCTGTCACTCTCACAGTAAAGAAGTTCTTCCTGATATTCACATGGAACCTCCTATGTTCCAGTTTGTACCCACTGCCCCTTGTCGTATCACTAGACATCACTGAAAAAAGCCTGGCTCCATCCTCCAGATACTCATCCTTAACTTATTTGTAAACTTTGATGTTGTCACCCCTCAGTCTCCTCTTCTCCAAGCTAAAGAGACCCAGCTCCCTCAGCCTTTCCTCATAAGGGAGATGATCCACTCCCTTAATCATCTTTGTAGCTCTGCGCTGGACTCTTTCAAGCAGTTCCCTGTCCTTCTTGAACTGGGGGGCCCAGAACTGGACACAATACTCCAGATGTGGCCTCACCAAGGCAGCATAGAGGGGGAGGAGAACCTCCCTTGACCTACTAACCACACCCTTTCTAACACACCCCAGGATGCCATTGGCCTTCTTGGCCACAAGGGCACATTGCTGGCTCATGGTCATCCTCCTGTCCACCAGGACCCCCCAGTCCCTTTCTCCTACACTGCTCTCCAGCAGGTCAGCCCCCAACCTGTACTGGTACATGGGGTTGTTCTTCCACAGATGCAAGACTCTACGCTTGCCCTTGCTGAATTTCATCAAGTTTCTCCCCGCCCAACTCTCCAGCCTGTCCAGCTCTCGCTGAATGGCAGCACAGCCTTCTGGTGTGTCGGCCACTCCTCCCAGCTTGATGTCATCAGCAAACCTGCTGAGGGTACACTCCGTTCCCTCATGGGGGACAGTTCCCTCATGTAATGGGACAGTTGAGAGTGGTGTTTCATGTCATGCTGCTGATCTTTCTGGCATTTCTCACAGCAAGAAGTGTTCTCTGCTGCAGTGCCTGAATGACTTGGCTATCGTCTTTGCTTTAGACAGGGTGATTTGCTCTCCATTCCCCCAATTTGTTTGTTGTGTTGGTTTTTTTTAATTGTTCAAGAATTCAATCTCTGAAAACAATTCCCAGCATTTACAAGGATGTGAAATCAAAGTCTCAGTAAGAAGCACCCGTTTGGATGCACCTTCCCAACTATACCATACAGCTCCTAAACTAGTTTCTTTTAAGGTTGCTGTATGTGATTGTTAATAGCAAATTCATGTTTGCTTTTTTAAGCGTCAAACTAGCAAAAAATGCTTCTTGGTTACTTTTATTTGTTTTTTTTTTTTTATCTTTGAGCATACTGTGCAGTCCTTCAGTCTAACTTTTTTTCACATGAAAGAGACAGGAAGGTGTTTGGCCAAACTCCACCCTTAGTTATTCTCATGAGATAACTCTTGAGCTCAGCAGCGCTAGATGAACATGACAGAAAACCCAGTCTGCCTTAATGCCTGGTTTATAGTCATGCTTTCTACTGGATAACTTATTCCAATAACTATAATCTGTTTACCAGACTCATTTTATGGCTAAAGGCTACGCACTACAAAACCCAGAAAAGCAGATGGATGCCAAAGATGAAGTCTGTGGCATCTGTAAACTTCACTGTTGGCATCTGTAGCACTTCTGAAGTCAGCTGTCCCACCTCCCAAATATAAAACAAGCAAACAAAAAAAGACCAAGTCTTGCCTAGGTGTGTTGCTAGGACCATCTGTGTACCCGTAATCACAGACCTCTTGATGGCTGAAGGAGAACTGGAATTAATATTCTCAGTATGTTCTCCAATTCAACAAACTGTTGGCAGTAACTAATGTTTCAAAGGATACAAGTACAGAAGGCTTAAAATCTGGAGCAAATCTGTTTCATTTAGGAGAAGAGAGAATGAACAGAGGGAAAAGGAAAGCCTTAATCATCCTCTTGTATATGCCCAAAACCAAAGAGAAAAGGCCCAAACCAGCTCTGCCTACCATCTCTGCTGGCTCCAGTCTCAGCCCTGTGCAATATGTTGATGTGTGTAACAAATGCTGCTGCCTTGCTCTCAGGTAGCACTGTCACCCCTTAGTCTGAGGTAAGCCAAGCCCAGAAAATGAGGTGCTCAGGGGAACAAACGTGCACACAAGACTGCCAAGGGCTGTTAGAATGCTCACGCAGAGGGACTCATAACTTGCTGCTGGATTTCTCAGTGCTAATGTTGCAGGCACGTTTTTCTTTTGAAATATCCCATCTGACTAAACTTATGAAGCACTGAACCAAATTTCCTCACAGAAGGTTTATTATCCTTCTTCATGCTGTGCCATTTTGTCAACTAAGAGGCTTACATAGAGATCTTATCAGTGGCCTGTTGACAAAAGTAAAGAGCATTTACAATTGAAATTATGATAATACAATCTTTATTCTTAAAATAAAATGTAAGTTGCATTATCCATAACTGGAGCTTTAGCCCTGACTTGAACAAGAAGCTTATTTAAATACAATGTGCCTAAGGCTTCTCTAGCCCCATTTTATTACTAGTTACTTTACAAGAAACAAATAGGTTTTCCAGATTTATTCAGGCAGAGCTTTCATTGTTTAACACTGGTCAGAAACTCCATTTCCATTGAATTATTGTATGCTTTTATTCTCATTTAACTCTCATATCAAGTCAAGGACTCCACCCACTTTTCAGAAGCACCTGAATTTGTGCTGGAGGAAGTAAGCTGAAGATTTGCAAATAAAAGCCTAGAATGAAGGCTAGAGTCAGCTGCACCAGGACACAAGCACTGGGTCACCTTATGGTATTTGTAACTCAATCTACATTGGCTTTTTATCAGGTAATAACTTCTTGAAGGTAGTTTTGTTTTTTGGAACTTCACAAAAAAATGGTTAGCACTGGAAAATTTTGCTCAGCGTATAGGAAAATTTGAGGAAAAGATAATTTTTAAAACCCCACAGCTTTACATTAATTAATTTTGTGCTTTAAAAAAATGGAACTCAGAAAACTTAAAGAAAGACTAGCACGTACTGAGGCATCAGATAAAAACTGTTTAGCTGTAGGTATAAGTAAGAAAGAACGCACTTAGCAGTCATGCTGTTAAGGAAGATATATACTAGTCCATTATACATGCAGTAGTGTTTGATCCATGTAGGATCAAATCCTGTTGGCCTTTCTGCGTGTTTAAAGTCCCAAGGATGTGAAAAGGAGGAAAGGAAGCACACACCAAAAAAAACACAGCAGAACAAAAGTTTTTATCAAGTTGTAGGGGTGGGAGAACCCACTGCATCTCCATCGCTGTGTGGAATAAGTACTGTTGGACTTACTATAGAAGAGCAAGGATGAGTACACCAGCTAAGGCACGGCAGTTAGCACCTACAGTGAGTGCACACACTGCAAACACACTGATCCATACAGCTGTGAAGGGCAGAGGCACTTGCCACTTGCAGTTTGCCCACTGTAGCATGCAGTTGGATGAAGGCTAAGAACTGTATTGTCCAGAGCTATATGTATTCCCAGAACAGGTCTCTTCTGCTGCTAGAGTTTCCACCTGAGAAGTATATGCCTAATCAGCCATTCAGCCATAATATGAAAAAGGTTCATCATGCTAAAAGGTAACACTGTAAAATAGGCAAAATTAAGAAACACCAGAAAAGAAAAAACGCAAAAAAACAACAAACCCCAAAGCCTACTCAGCTGAAGAAGAACCACGTGTCTTTGGTACACTCAGTAAAATCAAGATGTAAACATTTCAGGGCAGAATGAATGAGGCAAAAGCGCAAGATACATTTCTCTCTAAAACCTTTTTCAACACATTTTGCTTGTCCTACAATCACCTATAAAAATACTCTCTCTTAATGGAAATGACTTGTCCAACATACTAAGCTATATTACTGTTCTCTGGTTACTTTAAGAAAATCAACCAAAAAAATCCTAAATTAACTGTATGCTCACTAATGCAAGATGACAACTATGACTTTTCATGCCAAGCTATTGTTTCCTTGAAAAGCAAGCAAGGGATATTCAGACATACCAGCCTTGAATAGGTTCTTCCGGCTGCTTATCATTCCCACAGGTGCTAACTTTCATCACAGAACAACTCCAAACTGCTCTTCTACACTTCCCAGTAATTATCAAGGAATAAACAATATCTATATGTTTGCATATACGTGGTTTCTCTTCCCTCTGTGCTTCTCACCCATACATAAAAAGAGGGTATGCAAAGAGCAAACAGATTTGTAAAGGAGCAGATTTGTTAAAAAACAATCTTGGATCATCTGTCAAGGATGCTGAATACTTGCAGCTCCCCTTGAGATGGTGGACCTTAAAGGCAATAAACACCTCAGCAAAGCCTAGTGTTTATATAACTAAAGCTAAAGCAAACATGAGTGAAAGCCTGCCTGCAAGGAAATTGAGCTCATCAAAGAATGATATGCTATAACTTCAAAAAGTCACTGCAAATGACAAATGCTTCTTCTGTTGTGCCAGACACTGCCAAAAAAACAAAGAAGCTATTATTACTGCCCCCTAACACCCAGTACAGGAATCTCTCCCCTGTAAGGGTTGTGAATTTTCTTCCAGTACTTGATAAACGGTCATATTTTCTGACCTCACAGCTCCCAGGGGGAGTAAGCACTGTAGTGGCTCCAGCCATCACAGGTTAAGGAACACATGAATTTGAAACTCAATGAAAAAATTCTGAGCTTGTATTGGGGTCGTACTGAGATTAGAACAGTAGTTCAAGCCCTGCTACACAGAAAAAAAAAAACAAACCTAGCACCATGGTCAGTAATCTTTTAAATAAAAGAATCTGAAGTAGCACATAGGGCACACCATCAAACATGCTCACAAACACTCTTTCATTCAGAGCTATGTTAAATTCTGACAAAATTGCTGAAATACAGTATTTCTGTACAGCATTCACAAAAAAAAAAAAAAAAACCACCAAAAAACAGCTTCCTCAGGAACAGAAAAATACCTTTAAGACAGATCTTTTGTCTCTAATGCTTAACATGTATAGCAGGAAAAAAAGATCAATGATGGAAACATGAAAACCACTCATTTCTCAGAAGGGGGATTCAGGAGGGACAACAAAATTAAACATGTTCAACACTAAAATCCATACACTTGTGTGGAGATGGAGCTATCTCACAGAGGACCAGAAAATAACATACACCACTCATGACTAGTAAATTTTTTAAGCTACTTTTCTCTATATCCCTGCTTTCTGTCTGTCTAGGACAGGAGAGAGGAGAGCAGCATTAGCAATTTTAGTCTAAGTTCTTCAGGGAAAGAGGCTCTGCCCTTTGACAACAGCAGTTGCTGAGGCAACTTATGTCTCTGATGGGTAAAATGAAGTTTTGCTGTTAGCACAAAAGAGCTCCCATTGATTTTGGCCTCTTTCCTTTAATGTAAATAATCAAGTAACCATAAATTTGACAAGGGATAATTGCTGCCTTGTCCATTACACAGTGTACTCAAAAAGGCATTTAAAATCACCTTGAGCAGAGGGAAAAGGAGAAAGGAAGGCTGAGGCTCAGACAGTTCTTCTCCTTCATTAAGCTTTATTCTGCAATGTCACCTGCAACCACACAATCATCTTACAGTGAAAGAGGAAAAAGAGTTTGGTGGTCCAAGCAGTAGGTTTGAAATTTCATGGTCTGACAGTCAATGGGCTCTTAATCCAGGGAAGAAAATAAATAAATTAATTAATTTAATCTGCAGATGAGCTCATTTGAAGCAAAGGTGATCTGTGAGCAATAGACCCAGTGATGCATGGCTCCTGATAAATTTAACTCAAGTTAAACTTCCCCATGACTTCCCTGAGCCCTGATGGGAGTTCAGCTCATGTTCTTCCAGCCTTCGTTAGTGACACAAGACTGAGTTTTCTTCAACCTCTTGCCCTGTATTCATGGGACTTTTTCCACCAGCCATCTCTATTTCAGCATGGACTGCCAGTACTCCAGTTATTTTAAAGCAGCCCAACGGGACTCTGTCGAGACACGGTTCATATGTGATAAGGCAGCAAACACCTTTCTCCTAAGTGACATCTCAGAACCACCTCCAGGACCAAAAGTATTTGCTACTTCGCTTGAGCTAACATCCATGCCTGAGGGTTGTAGCAACTAAATACATCTTTTCTGGACAGAGACACTTACTACCACCACTCAAAAATGATTTTTGCTTCAGAACATGCAGATAATCTCTTGCCTGGCTAGGGAATTCTTTCAGCTTCTGAAAAGCTGACAAAGTGGCCTGGCACAAAATCTGTGCAATTACCTTCCTAATTCATGCAAACAAGCATTAGGAAAGCATACCCCAAACAAAGGGAATACAACTATTACCTTTGTTATTTTGAGCACCCACAGAATTGAGCCACCTTTTCTTCAACCAAATCAGGTATCTCAAGTTCTGTACTGTGATAAACTGGTCTTTAAACTTCTATAAAATAGAGTTTAAAACAATGGGAATGAAGGGAGAACCAGAATAATTTTTAGAAAAAAAAAAAAAAAAAAAAGGATCATCATTATTTTATGAAGTGCACTTAGGGATGCTTTGTGATTTCAGAAGATTTTACACCCATTTTAGCTGTTGCCTCTTAACATGATTGAAAGGATTTTACATAAATAAGGTAGTAATATAACCTCAGATTTTTGGAGTGAGGTATCTGAAATGGATAAAGGTCTTTGTAAGAATTATCCCCTTAATCCTTTTCAGAATCTGTAGGTTGTTACAATAAATTTGAAATGTGTGCTTCTTATTTTAAAATTGCAATAATTACTTGATATTTTGCATATTCAGGAATATTGCATGGAAATGAGTCCTTACAACTTCTGCTAGTCACATGTCAAGGAATATTGTGGTTAGTATCTGCCTTTGATTCACTGCAGGTATCTGCTAGGTTGATGTACTTTTCAAGAAGAATTAGCTTTTCAATTTTAAATACTGAAGGTCAGTCAAGTTAGCTCACAGACGGTACCCAACAGAAGCTGTTTGGTCACTTTTGTTAGGAAGAATAACATAGATGCTATCAATACAACCACTTTGTTTATAGGTTGAAGGTCTGCCAGCTGATTTTTATTGCTTTAATATCTGTTGGTGGATTTGATCTGCTTTTCTAGTCCTTGTGTTGCATAATCACCTTTGATACCATAAAAACACTGGGTTGTCTTTTTTTGGGGATTCAGCTTACCTACTTTTTGGCCATTAATTTACAATATCTCAGTTCCTATGATGCAGTGATAAATTAGAAGGTTTTTGTTGCAGTGGTTTTAGTTGCTTTTTCCACGCATTTTTACTAAAGCTGCTGTACCATGGACTGTATTTTAGGAAAATCTCTAAAGATTAAGAGTAGCTTAGGCTGATTCTTGGTGTTTGTTAGCATGCTTATACTTGCTACCTTATTTATGTAAAATCCTTTCAATCGTTAACGAGCTGTCTCCATTTCTGGTTTCATTATTCATGTCTCCGCTCAAAGGTAACTTATTTTAACGGAAGTTAATCCTGATGATCATTAACAGCCTAACCAGGTTAAGCCTAGTTTAACCATTTTTTAAATTTCTCACCTAATATGCACGGCTCAGTTAAGCTTACTTAATAATAACAAGTAGAAACAGTGAAATTTTCCAGATGGATAATGGAAAAAAATCTAAAAGCATTTTGCTGCAGGAGTTAAGAGTTGAACTTCTAATCCTTAAAACTACCATGTCCCTATCAAGTACTTTTGTTAATTTTGTAAAAAAAAAAAAAAATCCTCTTTAGCATTTGAAGTGGAATAATTGAATATTTGATGTAGTAACTGTCTGCAATCAGCTGCACCATAACTGCACTCCAGCATTCTGAAAAGAAATAAAATATCTTTCAATGCACACTAGCAATCAATCTGAAGCAGCATATACTGACACCGAGTAGCATTTGTAGCTGATGTAAGGGGCCACTGAAATGTACCTTGTCATTATAAGAGCTTCTAAGTATCTGTCTCTGAACATCTCTGGATTATTTCCTTCTATTTGAAAATACTAATAGTTGTTACCAGAGTTAAGCACATCTTAGTATAGTCAGAATAGATCTGTATCGGTCCTATTGAACATTAATTACTCTTGCAGTAAAGATGCACTTTGGATACACACTTTTCATTGCTATAAACTGCTTGTTTTTTTTCATTTATAAACCTCCAATATGGAAGACACTCCTAATCTAAAAAGACTGCACAACTGTGCAACCCAAAACATAAAAATTGTATTTGAGTTAATCATGCCAAACATTATTTTAAGTATATCACCGTCATGTAATTTTTACCATTTGGCCCTTGCTTAGAATTATTAATGATTTGAGTTATAACAATACAGAGGCAGAAACCTCCAGAACTGCTCTTGAAATCACAGTTCAAATGAGTGGGGTGGGTTTTTTTCATATATTTCAATTGGGAAAGCAGCCTTCTCCACAGCATCTGTTTTTTTAATTTTGGCAAGTGTATCACTTGCATCTGCATATATTAAGGTTTCATGTTAAATGAAAGAAATGAAAGAATACAAGTTGTGCCTTCTAAACTTCTTGCAGCAGACTTCACAGCTCTATCCCCATAGCATCAGTTAATTATACTATTTTGAGCAACTGACAGAATATTAGTAAGCCATGTAGAGGTATCTGCACCTGTTAGGCTAATGCCAGTAACAAGCTGAATACGTACTGAAAGGCCGTAGACTGTAGCTTCAGGTTGCCTTATTAACAAAAGCTCCCCATTTGGTCTTTCTTTTCATAAAGTTATCAAGAAAAGTCCACTTAAATACCCATATAATTTAAAGTTTACACTAGGGATGCTAAAAACAGCCCAACTTAAGCATTGCCCATGTACAAAGTATATCATGTCACATCAAGAATACTTCTTTATTGATGGCTGTAGACTGAACTTAAAATTTTTATTCATCTCCTCCACCAAGAGTATCACTGCACTTTCTTAGGTGCCCTTATCTGTGCCTTTAGATCCAATCAACCCATTTTGGATCAAGTTTTAACTGCACCTTATAAAAGTTTACATTTTCTCATGCTGAGATTCTCTTTAAACACTTAAATTGCAAAAACACGCCCAAAACAATTCTATCCAGTTAACCAGACAGAAACGTCTTGTCTGAAACAGCCAATGATTCCTATTGTTTCTAACAACAGAGAAGGAGGGATGAAGGCTGACTTACACTATCAGAAAGCACAGATGATGGGTTAATCCCATAAGAGATGGAAAAAGTGCTTTTCTTACAGTGATCACTTTGTGCTGCCTCCAGCAAGCATCCCCCTCTGAGAAAAGAGAGGCTGCCAAACACACTGGAAGAGGGAAGTTCTGACTGGAAATCTCTGTAGAAATTCTCTAGAGTGAAGAATGACTGGAAGAGTATGAGAAACATTAAACCTAATGTTTACTGTATTTAAGTAACTATATTAGTCTATCAAAATTATTTGGAACGAAAACAAGAAAAAAGCCATGCCAGATGCTGTATTTGACTTTTCAAGTATTTACTTCCCAACTTGGAAGTATTGAAGTATTAACTGAACACATGGTCTTTGAAAATTTTAAGACATAAACAACAAGAAAAGGTGTATTTTGGGAAGAAGATAATTTATAACCATATTTAGTAAAAAGTTCAATTTGTTATCCACTCTGGTGTGCAAACAGTGCATTATAAAATGTGGCTTATTGCAAATGTGCTTGTTAGAAGTGGCTTGTTTTTATGTTTTTGAAAGATAATGTAGTAATTTCTGCAGTCTTTCACTTACCAATCTTGCTTTTCTTGAAATGAAAATTGTAAAATATTAATCTCTAAAACGTAATAAATTACAATTGAAAAAATAAGGAAATATTTGAAGCTAAGGAAAACACATTTAAAATTTACAAACTTCAATATATTTTCAAATTTCTTTCACCACTGGGCAAATTTTTTGTGTTAATGACATGGTGAGGATACTGTAGTTCATCCAGAATATCAAGTCTGAACTAAATTTGATAATCAAGCAAGAGAGAGAGAGTTCAGGAAGCATGATCTCCTGACAACAGAATGGGTATTGACAGAAGGACACAGAGATGATTAAGTGGCACATACAAACTAGTTCACTTAATCTCCAAATTACTAATGAAATGGGAAACATCTGCCTGTCTTAACAGCTTCTGTTTAGATATTTTCTTTTTTAAAGTCTCATTTGACCCTGACGTAATTGTTCTGCACAATGTCCACAGAGCAGAGTTTTCTTTTGGCTGTCCTTTTCCTTGTTTAGCCACAGTGATTGATAACCCTAGAAGGGAGACCCTGCAGAATTTGGGGAATTGACCTTAGTCTGGAATACAAATGCCTCTTTAGAAAGTATCAATGTAAGTCATGTTGGAATTGAAAGTGGGAAGACTGCACTGAACACACCTACAGTGATTCCTTGCCATGCCACCTGGCTACTCTGACCTGAAAGCTTCATCACTTAGAGCTGCTGGAAGCAAGACACAATGGAGATGGAGTGAGACTATTTAATAGTAGGATGCAACTGAATCCAAGCCAAGGGCCCAGTGTCACTAAAAGCAAGACTATTTCTGAAGAATATTGTTCCACTTATCCAAAAAAAGGAAGCACGATCTGATACTTTTTAAAAAGTTATAATGGGGAAGGAAAAGTACAAAATGGGAGGAGCATAAGGCATCAGCCAAGGGCTCCATTTGAAAACAAAGGAAAGAAGTCCTGCAGCACCCAAACGAGGAGAAGGAATTATTCATGTAACCAGGTAATCAACTTTTCAAAGGAGTTTTAGAAGGCAGATTACCCCTCCAACCACAATACAACAAAGTTATTTTGCACTTTTTTGATTGCTGAAGATTTAAGAGATATGGCAGACCTAGGCATAGGAATCTGCTTCTTGCTGATGGGAGCAGTACAGTTTGGAAATGCACTGAGGCAAAGAGGATTATGTGACATTATTTCAGGGGAAAGCATTTCCACCTAATAGTTTTCAACTGTACAATAACAATCTCTGTTCAGTCTGACCAATACAAACAGTGATGTACCAACAATTTATTCTTTAATATCAATTCCAGATCTATATTTTCCACAGAAAAGAGAAAAAAAACCTGCAGTCTGTCTCCAGGAGTTATTAGAGTATTACATTCATTCACAATACTGTGAGAACCTCTGAGAGTTTTCTCATCATTTCTACAATACTGCATGATCTTGTGATGCAAATCCTCTTCAGAAAAAAAAAAAAATAAAAAAAAAATCTCTTTGAAACCAACTGCAGAGAAAAGCAACAGCAGCAACTTCAAAGTTCTCCAATTAAAGAACTACAGAAAGTATTGCTGTCTGCTTTTATCAACGAGCCTCCCTGCCTGGCTGATGCTCATCACGAGGGCATCAGTAAATACAGCAGTCCAAAGGACAGCTACTTGTGATGTTTAATATCTTAATTAAAAAAAAAAAAAACACATTCATTTGTAAAGCTGTTTGAAAAACAAAACAAAACCAACCAAACAAAACCAACAACAACAACAAAAAAAAACAACCACAAAACAAAACAAACCCTAAAATGCAAGTTTTAAATGACGCAAGAAGATTACAAGGATAGCAACAGCTCAGATTCTTCAATGTCAACCACCTGGTCTAAGCATCCTTTTTTGTATGTATATACACACACATATATACACATTTTTTTAAAGCCTATTTATTGCAATGTGTTACTCAAAACCAATGCAAAAGTCATCCATACTTTTTCTCTTTTAAAAAACAAATTAGGTTCATTGTTTAATGAGCTACATGCTACAACCGAACTAGTGATGTGAAAACTGGGCCACACAGGGCACTGACATCTCAAGGACCTTTTGTGTATAACAGGTAAGTACAGAGGAAAGCACCTTCTTCACAAATTGAGAACCTATTTTCTGAAGTACCAGCTGTGAACTTTAACAATTAAAAGACAGAGATGAGCAAAATGGAAATAATACAAAAGATGCCTAAAACAAATGAAGCAGTAGAAACAGCTTGCACACTGATTTACAGATTAAAGACAAAGGGCAAAAAAAGGAAGAAATCCCAAGGAGAAAAGGCAAGGCAAGCAGTAGTGGAGAATTATTTTTGAATTAGTTTCTACTTGGTTAAGATTTTAAAAGAACACAAGCCTTTATAAAATGTTAAACTGCAAACTGTTATAAATCAAGTTATTTTGTTGGTGGAGGTTATAAAAATGATTTATAGAAATGACTGAAAAGACAAAGAAAAAGTATGTTCCTGCTCTAGCATGTTTTTTATTATACTCATTACTGGAAAATTTTGCTATATAGTCAGGTTAGAAGCAGTGAATTTACCAGTGCCATAAACCCACTGCCAAATCAACTGATTGCACATCAGCATTTGTAAGAAATGTATGAATTTACAACATATCTACAAAGGCAGTTCACTGCAACAAGAAAATCAGGTATCAAGTAGTTTCTGTACTCCACACATATTACCTGCTTGCTGAAAGAAGCAGTTTCAGCAGAAGATGAAACTGCACAAAGCATGATCGCCAAAAACAGCTGTTTTTTGTGGGGGAAGGAAGGATATTAATTACAGCAGCTTAATAATAATAATAATGGTAATGATAATGATAATAGCAGCCTCCCTTTTTATTTACCTTGAACGTGATCAAGCTTAAAATAACCAGAGCTTTACTCAGTTTGGGCACTTCCTTGCCTCACCACCACTTGAGTATTTCCACGCCAGTGTATGGGGCACTGACAGCCCAGGAGCACCCCTGCCTCACTCCAGACACCCTTTTCTGCACTCCCTCTGCCTTCTGTACAGGCTGGCAGAGGGCAAGAAGGTTGGCAACAGTTGTGAGGAGCTGAATGACCCTACTGGGTGATGTGTATAGCGAAAAAGTTGCTCAAAATCAAAGCACAACTAAACTGTATTTTATCACTGAGGGTAATGCCATTTGGAGTTATAATTACTTTTTCAACACAGAGACAATATTATTGCTAATGCAAGATTCCAAGTGAAGGCAATACGCATCTGCAAAGGCAGCCCCAGACAGTTATACCAGGGATCAAACAAAATCAAGAGCCAGAGCAGGAACACACCAACTGCAAAATAAAGCTGATATTGCAGATGAGAAGGGAAAAAAAAAAAGAACATTTTGAATGCTCCTAATGCATTTAATATAAATCTGGAAAAAGTGAAAATAATTAATTGTTCCTTGTCACTGTGGAAATTCCATGCATGAGCTTATAAATAATATTAAAAAGTAAGGACCTCTTGCAGAACATAAAATACAGCTGCCTCCGCCATCAGTGACAGAAAAAAGATTTTTTGCTTTAGAAGACTATTCCACAGAATAAGTGTTGTTTGAAATGTGATCATCTCTTCTGAAGCTCATAAGCTACTTACAATGTATCATCCCCCAAATTCGCCTTCCACACATTAGCTTGCAGCTAAATTAACACAGTATTTGAACTGTTCCACATTTTGTCCATTTGCTTTATGTATTAAACAAAAGGGTTCATCTTTTTCCTGCTTATCCTCCCACTTTCTTTTAAAAAACTAAACGCTTTCTACTATTTTAGCTCATCATATATATTGCAATGAGACGTTGGCATCAGTCTTATTATTACAGCCACATATTTCAATTATTAAATATTCTTCATCCATAGAATTCCCAAAATGGCAATACGAGGCCTCCAAATTTAAAACATTGTCCTCAGTGCATCATGTATAGGATGTTCCTGATAAATGCAGTATTTATTCAGTGGTTATCTACTTCATGGGAAAGCATTAATGCTATTTAGTACTGTATTGTTCTCTGTTCAGTTGGTTTTGTCCCTCTTCGCAACCTTTAGCAGCATCCAGTAACTCAGGAGAGTCCTAAATGTCCTGTGAGGCGTTCCCTTTCTTAGGGAGAAAGTCTTTCCATCTTCCAGGCCCATTTGTTCAGCACTACAGGCTCAGGCAGTATGCCTCTTGGAAAGGAGCAAATCAGTTTTTTTGTCACATGCCTTTTGTCTCCTTCAGAAAGACATGAAATTCAAGCTGCTTCCGCTGGGCCTTGTACGACTGCATTGCTCACCCCACTAGAAAACTGCTGCTCTGTAGGACAGAAAAAAATTCTGCAGAAGAGTCTGAGCTTCAAAATAGCCTTCATTAACAGATCCAGTCTTCCATTGCTCTTAGCATCTGCCTACAACTGTTTTCAACCAGCACTTCAGAAAAGAATCATATTTTAAAGGAGAGGGAGAGACAGAGGGCCAACATCTAGAGCAGCCTATGCTACACTACTACACAGCTAATAAGTCATAAAACAGAGTACCATAAGCTTGGGCTTTGTTTCCTCATTCTCTCCCTGAACCAGTGCCTAACAATGAATATTTCTGACATGCCAAACACAGACACCTCCACCCAATGAGTATCCAAAGAGAAGAGAGCGAGGCATGGTGGGTGGAACAGCAAAAGCTCAAAATCTAACCATTCCAACATGAAGTAAGACAATTTGTCCCTTATCCTGGGCTGCACACAACCCCAGATGCCAGCAGTAAGGTCCATGGCTGTGTCAGGCAAGCAAGCCAGCCAGCTTTGTGCTCTACAACAGATCTTTTGGTAACAACAGCATTCCCAGCTGGAGGAAAACAGGTCCTTTGTGTAGTCTGGGTGAAGATAATCCCAAACAACCACAGTGCTGTGACAGGAGGGGGACTGGGTCAGGACACAGACTGGCATTTTGAGAGGGAGGATCCTCCCCACTACTGCTGTAAAAACAAATCCTCTTAAAAGAGATGAGAGAAACACCTCAGCTAACATGCCTCACCATTTCTGTGAAAAATTGGTTTTTCCACTTTAACTTAAATCAGAAAACACAAAATGCAATCATTTTCAGCCTCCTTTTCTTCAGACTAAACAGCCCCAGTTCCCTCAGCTGCTCCTCATAAGACTTGTTCTCAAGGCTCTTCAACAGCTTCATTGCCCTTCTTTGGACACACTCCAGCACCTTGATGTCTTTCCTGTATTGAGGTGCCCAAAACTGGACACAGTACTTGAAGTGTGGCCTCACCAATGCCACAAGGGGATGATCACCTCCCTGGTCCTGCTTGCCACACTATTTCTAATACAGACCAAGATGCCATTTGGCTTCTTGGCCACCTGAGCACACTGCTGGCTCATATACAGCTGCCTATCAGAACCCCCAAGTCGCTTTCTTCTGGGCAGCTTTCCAGCCACTCTTCCCCAAGCCTGTTGCATGGGGTTGTTGTATCCCAAGTGCAGGACCCAGCACTTGGCTTTGTTGAAGCTCATACAACTGACCTCAGCCCATCAACCTAGTCTGTCCAAGTCTCTCTGTAGAGCCTCCCTACCCTCAAGCAGATCAACACTCCCTCTCAACTTGGTGTCATCTGCAAACTTACTGAGGATACATTCTATCTCTTCATCAAAATCGTTGATAAAGATCTTAAAAATCAGTGGTCCCAACACTGAGCCCTGAGGAGCCCCACTTGTGACTGGCTGGCAGCTGGATTTGACTCCATTGACCACCACTCCCTGGGCTGTACTTCTTCTATAGCTTTAAGTAAACCTAATATTCAAATGCAGACCTTGAGTGTCATTTCACCTTAATCTGACCAAGGGGTATTGGACGGTCAAGCTTTTCCTTGGACTGTGACATTTGAATCACTCTCCCTGGAAGGGCCAGGTTTGAGACAAAGGTGGGATCCAGCCACATGAGGCTCCTCTCTGAGAAGGAGTTTAGAAAGCAAGGGGGTCCGATCTGAATCTCCCTGGGCTGCCCTACTCAGGTTGTAACAGGGTCATCTTGTCATAGAAAGAAAATAAGACTTTAATTCATAACATTTTTCAAACAGTACCCTGACATGTCACAAAATGGATCTGATACCAGAGTCAGAATATAACCATTAAAAAACCCAACAACCTTCTGGTCAGGCTCAGAGAAGAATGCATACACTGTATTTTCATACAAGTCTACTTAAAAATGCTGATCAACATCCTTGTGTTATTTAGCATATGCAATTGGTTACTCTTAACCATACCACTAATTATTTTGCCTGACATTGTTGAACAAGAACAACAGAAGTGAAAGATCTACAAGTATCTCTGCACATCCTTCATGAGCTCTGGCTTTGAAGCTTGCTCAAGTTATTGTTTTAAAATAATAGCACTATCCACAGTTCTCTTGATTTTGAAGTTCACCTTTCTCTCTACAACAGAATTTTAAAATCTTCATTGGTAAGGTTTTCTATATACATCCAAAGAGACAAAGCTATGATACCATGTACACTGGCAGATGAGTGGGAAGTAGTTAAAAACAAAAAACAAACAAAAAAAACCCCCCCACACAAAAAAACACACGGACAACAAAAAAAACACAACAAACAACACAATTTTATAGCTTTGATACTTAAAATCACTGGTGGTGCACCACAACCATTCCTAATTCACCACCCTTCAATTTTCAGAAACTTCTCTGAAGGCATTCTTGAAAAAGTGTTGATAAACATTGGGAAATGACACTCTACAAGAAGGATGTTATTAGTAAAATGGCAGTACTAAACACAGACTAAAAATAATCATACAAGCAACATTCTGCTGTATCTTTGATGCAAAAAAAAAAATTCCAAAACCAACCTAAGTGCTTTTTGTATTGATGTACCCTGTTCTTAAGTTTCTTTATTTCTTCTGCTATATTGGATTTAGAGTATCTGCCTGCTAGGATGCAGAGCTGCATTGAAGTTTTATTAAGAGGACCAGACATCCTCTTGTCCAAGTTAGCACAATATTAAAGCAAAACCTCATGCACAACACATGCAGAACTTCTGCCCTCCACATAAATTTCTCCTGAAGAATTTGGTTAACCAGTGCTAAGACCAAGCTGGGTGACTACTACTATTCACTTACTAATCAGTTTGATACAGTTTTATCAAGCAGTTTCATTTGTAGAGTTACAGTAGGGCTAGCACTTGCAGTGCTTGGGAAAAGCAAACACACTCATTTCATATCATGGCATGAACATTTCAGGTGGAAGGGAGCTCTGCAGATCAGCAACTCAAGGCAAGGCTGACTTCAAAGCTAGGTTACACTGCTCAGACCATTATCCAGTCCAGTTTTTTCTCTCTATGCTTCACTTCCAATTTGCAGTTTATAGTTACTCAAAATAAGAGAAGTTTTTCCACATTATTTTGTATTCTGCATTTTACACAAAGACTTTTTCCAATACACATTAAATATGCCACACATCAAAAATACCTAGACAAAAAAAATAAAGGCAAAAGAGCTTTTGATGACATTTGCTGTCATCTTCTCCTCCTTGCACTACATTCATATGAACTACTGTAGAAATGTCTATTACAGAAGGCACTGCATTTTAGAGATTTTTATTATTATGCACACAGGAGCAATGAACAAATGAAATGCCATGGAAAATGCTATTTAAAAGATAGACTCTTTTGCAAAGCAGCATCCTTATAAGGCAATTAAAAAGAGTGTTACTGAAGTCTTGGCAAATCTGCACTAAGACTAGCATTCTGAGGATAATGATGACATGAACAGAAATCGTTCATTTTGTGAAACCACTGTGATACATATGAATGTGTGAAATGTAAAGCTATATAAAATCACCTTTGAGACTATACAGAGTCATAGCTTATTTGACTGCAAACTGGTTGCCTTGCCTCTTCTACCATTCATTTTGCAAATAACTTGTGTTTGCAACAACCTGGCATTACAAATGAAGAACCAGCTCACTAACAAAAACATAATTAAAGTTTAATTTTGGTGAAAATAACTCACCAACTCTAAATTAAATGAAATTTCTCATTTCCACAGAATTATACAGTATGCAGACAAAGGGTTTTGGAATGTGAATACTTGCAGTGAATATGAATGGAAACTATTTTACAACATGAAGTTCCTTTCAAAATTAGTTGGTGAGAAAATACTAGTAGAAATCAAAATTAGCAGCAATTAACCTAGTTATATTTGGCATATAACTAAGAAATTCATACTGTTTGAAAAATGTTAGAAATTAAAGCCGTGTTCATTCTTTGAGGAAAAAAATCAAGTGAAAACAGCTGAATATTCAGGTATAAAATGCTTAATGTCTTTCGCCCCCCCAGAATATTTGGCTAATGAAATACAAATTTTTAAATAGAAATTCAATCTTATGAAATTATCTCATTTACTCTGCAAGAAAATTAGATTGTGATCTGGTTCTATATCATGCTGAGAACTGGAAGCCTTAGAGTAAGATCCCTCAGCATAACAAAATCTTTTGAGGTATAAATATAGTAAGCAATTTACATGTGGCATAACAAATATAGCATCAGAAATGAGTTCCTGAATAAATTATAAGCTAAAGAATACACACAAGACTAGAAGAAGGAATCAACTGAAGGTAACATGAGCTGAGCAACATGTTATGTCCTTTATTAATTCCTTTCACAGAGGATTTCTGCTGTGTTTGACTGTTGTGCAAGTGTTACATTCTCTCAAAAAACATGTGGAAGACAAGACAGCTGCATCAAGTTTCTTCCTAAAAATACAAATCCATCCCCTCCTTTCAAAAGGGCAATGAAGGAGACTGTCAGCTTCCAATATTCAAATTAAGGCTGGAGTCAGTTCACTGATAGAAACAAGCAAAAGAAAGGCAGCTCACTTCACCCACTCACCCACCTGTGACTACTTGTACCTCTCAGGCAGTGCAACAGTAGCTTCTTCCTACTACAAACTCCAGTAACCACAAGAATATTACAAGAAATATGACAAATATTAAATCCTCAAGTCTCAAGTGATTGGAAGAGATTCCATCCAATAACTTCTTTTCTTTCTGTTCATAAGGAATCTATACTTAGGAGAGCAAAATGAAATAACTTCATGTTATTTGCCAGTTATCAATTTTGTATTTCAGATAAAGAAGGGAAGACATTTTAATTAAAAAAAATAAATAGGCAGAATTTCCAAGAAAATTAGTCTGGTTAGTCTGCTTTAATTAATTAATAGATATAGTCAGTTATACCATTAGACATCTTAATTTTCCTCTTATTTCCTTCAGACATTTAAGAGAAAATTTTGGATATCAGAACGAGCTTAGTTAAACACGTTTACACAGACATCAGCTCACTGCCATTATGTCAGGAATTTTATTTCCCTTAATTTGACTGACGATTGTTGCCCTGAAAAGAACCATTTTCACAAGATGTAAAATACTCTACAACATGGAAAATTCCTGTCCTTGCAAAATACTTTTCTAAAATGGTATATTTGCTGCTTTCCTCACATGAGATTTACAACATTGTTTCACAATGCTGACATGCACACACACAATCAGCTTCCTAATGAAAATCAAAACAAATAAGACTGAGATCCAAACTAGCCCTTAGAGAGTTTCGATTAATAGACCATCCATTAGGCATCTGTTTCATTACACGATGCAGACCTCTAGATTATAGCAGCATTAATAACTGCCCACTGACTGAGACATTTACATGAATTTCTGTAATGAAACCACTATGCACAGTGCAGCCCTTGGTGATTCATTTGGCCTTTACCATCACATAAAAGTAAATTCAATTTGGCAAATGATTTAGATTTGAATAAACATACCAATCAATCACTGATGACTTAAAATCCTTGGCACTTCCTACATGGTATTATTTCAATTTAGATGCATTGAAAGTAACACAGGAGTGGGTATTCCTTTAAAATTCTTATTTTACCAACACCAACTCGCAGGCAGCTAATGCTTTCTTTGCTTCCATTGGGAAATGAATGTTTTTTATTTAAAAATGTAAAATGTGGGGTATTGCAAGGTAATACCAGTAGCAGCAAGTTATCACAAAGACATGTATGTCTTTCTTCTTTGCAGTCAACAATCAAATTTCTACAGTCTGTTTCATGCTAGAGAAAAAGATCATAAACTATCCAGGCCAAGATTTTTCAAAATCATCATTAGCAATAAGTGAAAATTCATTCTACTTGTCAAATATTTCAAAGATCTACCTATATACAGAAAAACTTGATGAATACTAAGTAGCTGACCAGAAGACAGTAGCCAAAGTATTTCCATGCAATAAGTCTTCCATAAATAGGGCTACAAGGGCTGATAGACAGCGGGCTACACTACATATAAGCCAGCAGAAAGGAAAACAGGAAGATAAATTAATGATCCTATAAGGCTTTCTTAACTTTTAAACCCAGTCAGCCAGCTCAAGAGCATCCTTTTACATATACCAGCCCTTGACATACAGTAGTCCTACATCAGAGGAAGCTTCTTAAAAAGTCCACATACTAAAGATACCTAAATCAATCCCAGCAGAAGTTGATTTTACCAAAATCACACAAAAGCATTACCAACAAGAATAGACATATTGTTGTGACTCAATTATTGTGAACATTCAGTTTCCATATGTCAGGGTTTGAAACTAAAAACATTTAAAAATATTTTTCAAATTAACAATTGAGAGAAAGAAATATTAACATCTTCCATCCAGATGTACAATACTCACAAAGTATTCAAGTCAATGTGTAATAACTAAGGTTTGGTTGTTTCCCCTGAAGGAGACAACCTCTTCCTCACTGGTCCCATTTATAGTCAGCAATGAAATCAGGGAAAACCCCTATAGGGACAAAGAGTTTCTTTACAATGACTGTCATAGTCAAGCAGGACTTATCAATGTCAGATTTAGTAATTTAATAATCTGGGAGTCTTTAGTCCAATATATGCAATTTCTTAGAGATCTGGGAGTCTTTAGTCCAATATATGCAATTTCTTAGAGGAGTAATTAAGCTTTCAACTCCTTTTTTGTCTGTGTGACTCCCTTGCACAGTCTGAAGGACAAATCTTCAGTTCACTGCCAACCAGAAATACTATTATCACTGTACCTGGACTCATAACATTAATATTCTTCCTAGTAAACAAACAAACTCTCTGTGGGAGTTGTAGTATTCCAGAAAAGATACCACTGGAAAAATTAAGCACCTGCACATCCCACCAGTATTAAGTACCTCTTGCGTTGGAGGAATTTGTAGAAATTGATATCAAGTTAGACTAAGATAGTAAGTACTCCAGAAAAACACTATTTACTACATTTCTGGTAATTTTGTAATAGAGGTCTTTTTAAAGACTATAAAACCCATGTCTCTTTAGGGAAGAGAAGAAAAAAAATATGATGTGTACAATTAAAAGCTGCATAAATGTGTCTAAGTAAATATGAAATCAAACTATTCACAAATTCCCGTATTTCATTTGATTTCACAGCTCTTTTTATGTTGCTTATACACATATTGACAAAATCTGGCTATTACATTAAACTTAGTTTAGAATATTTAATGTCATCACTTAATACAATTTACACATTCATATTGCAGCAAAAGATGAAGGGCAGCCAGGTTCCCCTGAAGGTTAATGCAAGAGAATTTTGTGCTTTCTTAATCAGTTTCACATCACCACAGAACCCAGACTTAAACATCAAATAAAATTCTGCTTTCTTAGAAGAGGTTGTCTAAAGTGACAATGCACACTACCAAAAAATTTATTTTGCCTAAAACTAATTTGCAGACTATTTACAAATTAATACAAGTATTATTGATACACAATCTCTTTTCTGTTCATAATTCAACACCTTGGCACCCTTTTCATAGCATTTCTCCCACCACTGCTCCTGAGAAAGCTGGTGGCAAGGAAAGGATGAGATTCTGCTATATAAGCATGTCCCTTATTTGAAGGAGTCCACGCTCACATTTGAAGTCAGAAGCAGATTTTCAACAGGTGAAATAAGAGCACACATCCTATCAGTCTCCACCCCTTCATCAGAAACATCCATTAGAACTTAAGCTTCACACACATTACTTGGATTAGAGGTTTGGGTTCAAGCTCTTGAGGCAGATTGACCATCTTTACTCAATAAGGGCAAAGTTTTGTTAAGAGTTTTTTTATTAAAAAAAAATAAAACACACACACACACAAAAAACCAACCAAACTTGCTCACTCTAGTATTGCTAATGTTTTTATGCCAATTTTGTACTGTTTAGAACATTACATATTAGCAGGGGTTGGTAGGGCAAGTTGTCTTTTCTCCCACTTGCTTAGTAACTCTTCTCCATAATACTACTAGTATCACTTTATTGTTCTTTAACTTGGAAGATCAAAATTATCTGTAGAACAGCAGATTAAGTCACACCAGTGCCTAGCACAGCAAAATAAAAACATTTCTATTTCTAACCCATTGACTCACCTCTAAAGCACAGTTATCTTTGCTGCATCCCATTGGTGGCACACTGCCACATCATCAGGCAAAACATCCTGATCATCTTCACCTGACATCTCCAGTTCAACTCTCCAGTGCATAAGTTACTATTGGCCCTCCAGTACACAAAACTTGCACAATGCACAATTAGCTGCCAATCCACTCCTCCAGTCTTTAACCCACCTAGCTTTTCACAGGTAATTTTCCAATCCTTCTTTGTATTCATAACACCTCTTTGCATTGTCTCATCAACAAATTTAATCAGTGGACACCTTTTCAGGCCATGTTCTAAATTAAAATATTTGCTCATACTGTCTCAGTACTGTCCCCTGGATGAATCTCCCAAATTACCATCAACAACCCTCTTTGGCAGAACTCCTCATCATTAATTTTTGATTCATACCTTACCACCTTAAGATACTCTATTAATCTAAAACAATGTATGGGTGTTAGCAGCATCTGATAATAATAGCTTCACTGCTGTATTTAGGTGTATGTGTATGAGAAACTATAATATTTCCCAAGTTTAAATCTTGCCTTTTTTTTCCTTTTATTTTCTTTATTTAAAAAAATAATGATCCTGTCTTATCAAACCATGCCCTGCTCTCCATAATTCCAGAAAATGGCCATGAATATGCTTGGGCTATAGCAAAAATATTTACACTGAAAACCTAAAAAAAACCAGCCTCATAATTTAACAAGTGGAAACAAATAATCAAAGGGTAACCAAAACCCATTAAGTCAGGCTCCTAAATACTTAATGATTTGTCCTCTCCTGGTGCTTGCTCCTTTCCTTTAAAAACACAGGAGACACTATGATCTATGAGATCTGTAGTCTATGAGACTACAGTTCATTCAGGTTTCTAAATATAAGAGGAATAAAGTTCTAGCACAGTCTTCTGACAGGAAAGGCAGGAACAAACAACTGAGCAAACTGTTAAAAAAAAAATATATATATACTACTTCACCCAGAAGCTGTTCAAGCAAGCCAAAAGAAATTGTCTACTAAATGGAATATGTAAGTATACTTTTTACTTTCTTAGTAGCTCATATGCACAAAACTCAAGAAAACATTCAATCTCAGAATTGGAGAAACTTTTCTTTTGTGATGCAGAATCTCTGACTTCAGTCTGCAGTTGAGGAGACATTCAAGATGTTGCTGTGTTTCATCATAAAACCAAAATAAAATTGACTTCTTTTCATTTACATGCTAGCACTTGCCAGGGTAAAATTTTCATTTAGATCATCTACTTAATTTGCATTATTCATTTCCTATGCAGTATCTTAGCCAAATAATAAACTGCTGTAATTTAGAAAAATAAAAATCTACATTCTCCATGCACTGAACTGTAATGGGAGGATTATAAATAGAATTTTTGTTCTTTAAAATTGAGTTCCTGCATCTGAACTACTGAGACAAAGAAAGCAATAGCTAAATAATTCCCACACTGGTAATCATTGCTTTGCCCTTCTCAAAGGAGTCAGCAGATATCTTACTGCAAATAAGGAAGATAGGGAAAACAATTCATAAAAGGCTGAATTATGCCTAAGAGAGTACTGGCATTTCCAGAACTTGGTCTTAAATATCCCTTTTACCAGCCACAGTTTCAGTTTTGATTTCCAGCAATTCAATGGAAGAGGTTACTATTGGGTTGCAAATGTCAAGTACTACTAAAGATTGAAAACCCATGAGTCAAACATAAAAGCTTAACAGACTTCTGTTTCAAGGGCTTTTAGGATGCACTTTCGTTTCAGAATTATTTTTTTTTCTTAACACTTAAAATAAAAAACCTGAGATTATCATCTAGTAACATGCTCCCAGAGGAAAAGTGCAAATGTTCTGAAACTCACGATGGTGCCAGCAGCACTGAGCTCAGCAGCAACACAATTAGGAAGGGATTAACTGAAAATATCTACGCACGCACACATCCACACATTTCCCATCCCCTCTGTGCATCCTCTGAGATCTACAGACACTGAGCTGACTTCCACCAAGCAATTGAGGGCTCAGGAATTTCTTTGTTTGATATGGTGTAGAGGGAGTAGAAAAGGACACAAGTAAACAACACCTCAGCTAAAGAGAAGAACTGAGCAAGTTCAAAGAAGTTTTGTTAGCTTTTCTGTTAAACTTTAAGAGTAGAAGTCAGGGTGTAAGGAACAATAAATGGGGCAGCTATAGCAAGTGAACAATTCATTATTTATCTGTCTGCGCCTGTGCAAGTATCTTACACATCTGTGCTGTAAACAGATTTCTAGATTCTTGCAACTCCTTTTCTCTCTCCCTTCTGTCTCACAAACTGTTTTCCAGTTGGTTAGCACAGATGTCAATCCAAAAGCCTTTTATCTTCAGAAGACAAAAAAAGCTTCCTAGCCTAAAAGCACAGCAAAAAAAACCCTGAAATCTAAAAGTCTTCAGTTTGACCAATTATTATTTCAAGGTAGAATGTAGTTTTGAGCAGAAGCCATAGTTTGCATCTTGAGAGGATTGAAACAGGATCTTCTGACAATAGTGGTATACTATCAATTAAAAGTAAGTAAAAACAAAACAAACCAACAGTGGAAAACCTGAAAAGATCAACCAAATACTTAAAGGAGTAAGTATTCAGCCCCTATGCTAGGAAGGAAACTGCTTTTTACTTTTGCTTGTAAATAAAGGCAGAAAGGGTGAATTGATGCTTCTGTCTTCTGGTTCCAGACAAACAGGACACACAGTTAAAATGTAACTTTGGAGCAGCTGCAAGAACTCAAACTAGAGTGCAAGACAGTATGTAGCAATAGTAGGAATCCCTACTTTGATACAGTCTCCTGTCACCCCAACTATTATGAAGCCCTGGGGCTTCATGGATCAGACACTACCCAAACATTATGTTTAATAAGCCTGATGGACCACCTGTTTTGCCATGATGTTTGCCAAATGCTTTAAATTCATTTTTACATCTGGCCAGTATACTGTCTTGCAGAAAATAGTTCTACAATTTAATTATCTGTCATATGAAAAGGTACATCCTTTTATTTAATAACACGCTGCTTCATTAGATACCTCCTCAATTCTCATGTCAGGAGACATAATGAACAAATTACTCCCTCTTCGTCTTCTTCCTGCTGTTCAAAGGGTTCATAGACTTCAATGAGATGAGTAAAGCACATGGTTTTCCATAGTGAAAATCATAATGTATTTATGTTCATCTCATTCAAAAACCACCAAAGACATCTGATGACTCCACTGGCCTTTCTCAGTATCTTTTGTAGTTGAACTATATCCTTCTCAGGATAACGCAAAAAGGAAAATCATACAGTATCCAGTAATAAGATTTACCAGGCCATGCAGTAGCATAAATCATGTTTCCATTCTGTTCTACTTTCTTCAACCAGAAACTAGTAATTCCTTTTAAATTCTAAAATTGTCTGTGCTTTTTTTTTTTTCCCTTTTATTTAGGCAACTTCGTTCCTGAATTGACTTTGAACTTAAACTCAGAATTTCCTTGAAGATCTTTTTTTCAAGCATAGCCAATTAGGAACCAATTACTGTTCGCATATAAAATAAGACTTTCTTCTGACACAGTCTTTCCTATGCCATTTTAATCACCTTAGAAAGCATTCAACTTCTTACAGTCCATTTTAGTTTTCCCATCTTTAATACATATGTGCCAGCAACACACTTCAACATCCCACTATTCATGCTCTTTTCACAAAATGTTTACTAGTAGATTAAATCATAATAGTTCACCTAGATGTCTAATCCAAAAGAAGATTCCTATTTATTCCATTAAATATTGAGAGGATTCATTGTTGCTTCTTTAAATATAAAACACATCAGTCTCAGCAGCTTCCCCCTACACTTTATTTTTTTATATAGGGACCCATCAATAGTTTTTGGTAATTTAAACATACTGTGTTGACTGAATCACTTTATATAGTGGCTTTCTCACTCCTTAAAGAATGCTGATAGATTTTTGTCCTCAAAAGCTTATGACTGTTTCTCAAGATATGTTATTTAGTATCTACTAATTCTGTTTCTTTCTATGGTTTTCAGCAGTATCATTGGTATGAAAATCAGACTGAACACCAGTTCAGCAATGCTGTACAGGATTTGCATGAAAATACCTGGGTAGATACCTCATTATAGTATTCTGGTTACACAATTAAATCGTGTAGTCTGGTTACTACACAATTTAATTTGTAATATCTACTTATTAAAACTCTTTCTATTACCATTTCCATTCAGGTTTGCTCAGAATGAAGAAAAGTTTTAATGGATAATTTTTACTTGCCGATACCAAATTTTGGGGTAGAGAAGGGCAACCTGAAATTAAACAAAAAGAGTCTATAGGACACCATTGCACCTACAAAATAAAACAGACTGAATTAATGTCAAAGGAAGAAGCATTTGCAACATAGCAGATACATCCATCCCCTTCTCCCCATGCTGTTTTATCTGGAATAGAGCTACCAGCAGCTGCAAGACAACTGTGCCACAGGTAGCAACGTGGCTCCCCAGCCTCCCAAAGCAGCTGCACTCTTGGATGCCTTCCCAGCCAGCAGTCTTGCCCATATGCCCTGAGGCAGAAGTACCTGAATTAATCTCTTAATCAGTGACTTTTAACAGGCCAGGCTGGATACAAATAGATTAATTTTTTTGAAATATGGACCATCAGGTACAAGTACAACATTGATTTCAAAGCAACTGTGTCAAGAAGAGGGATGGATGCTCACTTCTCCAAAAAAAAAAATCTTTTCTATATTCCAAATTCCTCTCTCTGAGTGTTTATTCAGAACAGAATGAGAGTCACACCTGCCTTTCTCTACACATACAATTTACTTGCTCCAAAACAAAATTCAAGCACTAAAATAGATTGGCCTTTTGGTTTCTGTTGTTTTGTTTGAAGGTCTTATTTTTGCCAAATTTACCTATGAAGTACTTAATCATAAAATGAAATTTCTGGAAATTTTCTGAAATCTGTTACTACATCAGAAGTGTACAAGGGCAAGATCCATTTTCCTTCAAACTCTGTGCCCTAGGGTCTTAGTCTATGCCACAGTATCCTACATACTGAGAGGAGTAAAAACTTACACGAGGAGAAAACCCCTTGGGCCAAGCAAGGCAAACCCACACATTCTGCTCTTGTGTTTCTTTGTTGAAGTGGTTATAATAGTCAATTTCCACTAGAGCAAGTGCTATATTAATTACTGCTATGCAGATGGTACCTATGTGGTTGAAAGAAGAATTGCGCTCAGACCAATGCTGTCTTGCATGCCTATATGAGTTTAACCAAAAAAACGTATTTGTTTTGCCTTATAACATTTAACAAAAGCCTTACAGTAAAACAATAAAACAACTCATTAAGATGCTTTATTATGCCACAGTGTAAATACATTTCTTCTTGGCAGACTTTTTCATGATCTCCAGTATTCTGCTATGGCAGGCTTGAGATACCAAAAAAATTACTAATTATCCCTCTGCACAAGTCATCCCCAGCATTCCTCTCAAAAGACAGATGATCACTTCACTTACAAAGAATGGTAATTATTCAACATAAACATTATCAGGTGTGCAGAAATTACCTTTCTATAAAGATACCTAGAACAATTGCTGCAAGCTTTATCAATCAAGTCCAGGACAAGAAGAATCTGTTTGCAGCAGGAACATATTACTATGAAAAGGCTTCACACTTCAAAAGAAATCAAAACTAAAACTCAATAATCAAGATTTATATTAAGAACTGTAGTAACAAGAGCATCAGTATATTACTCACACAAAAGGGACTGATTGTGATGGACAAAATTCAACAAGCATTTTCTTCAAGCTTTACTTAAACTGAGATTCCGCATTGGTACTCAGATACTTCCCTCAAGCATTTCACATTACATAGTTATAAATGTGTTTGCTATTTTAACAGAAGTGATACAGTATGTCATCATCTCCAAGCTTTCTTATACCCCTTCTAGAAAACATCCATTTAAAAAACACTCAAAAATAGCATGGCAAAATCTGCAATAAAGAGAAACACTTTCACAGGGAAATGTTTGATATATGCTAAAACTACCTTCACAACAGAGTTCATTTTTCCAAAGTTTGGTTTAGTCATTTACCTTCACATAGCTACATGCAAGTAAGGGCTGATGTCCAGTAAGCTCAACCAAAATTAACAAAGTAGAAAGCAACAATAAACAGCACAGAATTAGTATGGCCTGCTAAATGACATTCTGGTATTGGAAAAGTTTATTTTAAAGAACAACAACAGTATTCTGTAGAGCTGTAATAGTTCTGCAATTTCACCATAAAGAAAGAAAAAAATCAAATAAAACATCAGATCAGCAAAACTGGATACACAGATTAAAATTTTACTGTGCAAAAAATAATGTATGACAGAAATTTCTAGTGAAATCACCACACATTTGTCCCCCTTAAAATTTCATATTTCCTTCTCGTATAAATTCTGCAACAAAGCTCCTGGCTCTGGAAGCCTGACACAGCTTATCCTAATTTTGCTATCTGAAGAGTCATCAAACAGTATTTTAATGTAAGAGATGTCTCCACAAAACCAGTACAGTCCTTAATATAACCTGCAGGAACTATAAACCTTTTATTTTTGCTCATCATTTCAAACTTCCAACATTCAAGATAAAATTATCCATTTTTTAGTTGTTTTTTCCTTTTCCCTATTAAAGAATCAAAAATGTTTTCATTTTGTCCTTAAAATAGTACTTGCAATAACTATAGCAGCATGCTTCAAAAGTGGGGTTTGACTCCTCTACCCATTTTGACATTACCAAATCAACATTAGAATAGACCAAAATTTGGCTATTTCTTGGAAGATTTAAATGTGTGTGTGTGTGTGTGTGTGTGTATATATATATATATATATATACACACACACACAAATAAAGATGAAAAAGCCAGTTTGTCCCTTGACAGGAGAAACTAAAGCTGTGTAGCCTGAATTCCCCAAAATTATTTCCATTCTGTATTATTTTCAAGGCTGGGCACAAGCTTTCCACATGGAGTTGTACTAAAGAGAGAGTCAGGGATGGTTGGCAAAGAAGGGAATAATAAACTGATGGGGAGGTGCAGCCTTCAAAAGAAAGGCTGGAACCAAACTATGGAAACAACTGCAATATAAAAACCAAAAAGAGCCGGGGGGAGACCAGAAACCGGGCAAGGAACCTAAAAAGAACTATGATATAGACCCAGGGGGTAAGGAAAAAAGGAGGGAGGAGAAAAGCATGACCAGAAGAGAAATTGCATGAGGATTCCACATCTTCAAGATTGGGATGTGCAGAGGAAGACAACCACAATGTGAACCAACCAGGGTAGAGAGAAGACAGAAGCAGGGAGGAAATGGGACTGACCAGGTTACAGTTGGAAGCAAATGAAGAAGAAATGCTGTATAAAGTCTGCAACAAGAGACCAGTTTTGGCCTCTCAGTCACTTTGTCAACAAAAGGAAGGTTAATTCTAAAACAACTGGACTAGACCCTAAACAAACAAGATTCCTTATGTATACCTAGTTTCTTCTCTGCCACAAAAATCCTTTATAATGTTTGTCAAAACCATTTTACACTATTTTTTTTTCCAAAAATCCACAACTGTGTTCCTCGTGTTCTGATGCCACACTTCAGACTCCAGGCACCAGAGTTTGCAGACTTCCGAAAGCTTACAGTTCCAGCTGAAATGAAAGTTGTTCCTTGAACAAACAAAATACTTACTAAGTGCAAGTACTAACAACAAAAACAAGCAACAAAAACCATTCTGAACACTTCAAGCATCCAAAAGTTATTGGACGGTTTTCTGCTTAATTTCTCTGTTTCTAATTGCAAAACTGAGGTAAGGCCAGACCAATCAGCACTTGGGTTCTACAGCATTGTAAAAAAGTGCCTAACAAATAACACTGCTCACAAAACAGTGTCTAAATAGCATGATCTGAAAAGGAACGGGTCCACATGTTGAACAACAAGGAAGAAAAAACACTGAGCAGGTGTTCATTAAGCTAGTACCAACTCTCATACGCTAAATGAAGCAAGAGAAAAGAGTGGAGCGATAGCAGAAACATTTCCTTAAAGACTCAGTCATAACTTGTACACACAAGGGAGGCAAATTAAGGTTACATAAGTTAACTGTAGTATACCCTAACTTTAATATTTAACTGAACAATATTAATATTTTGTGTGCAATAAAAATTCACAATCAGTAAGAAAAAACAGACTCAGTTCTCTGATCGCTGTAGTCTTTTTCTTCCAACAAGGCCAAAAGAAGTGAAGCTGATGCTCAGACTTACCAAAATTTTTCTGTTTCAAGAGCACAAAGCTTGAGTAAAGGGGCCCAAGACAGGGAGAGAAAGCAGGTCAAGGGAGTGTATTTCTGCACTGCATCCACAGACCCATGCTCTCAGCCAATTTGCATTTCTGAAGTTCTCCCAAGTGATCAAGAAGCATGCCTTGTATTCAAATCTCAGGAAACATATCTGTCCCACTGCAGGCTATGGAAAGTGACATTCTTCTATTCTATGGCATCATTAAATTATTATCTATCCTATTAATCTACTTCAATAAAAATGAAGGTTGCCCTGTCTCCTACCACTCTGAATACGTACATAGCTCTATCTGTATCCACCATCTCCTACTCTGCACTGTAGATTAGCCAAAGCAGGGAACCTATTTTATTTCGTTGGCACAGCACCTGCCTCAGCAAGACTCCTGGATTCTGGGAAGCTATGCTGATAGGAGTGCCTAACAGCAGCGCTTCTCGTCTCTGGCTTCCCCAGTTTCAAAACTACTGTTTGAGCAGTGGTTCTAATATTATTCTTCTTACACATTAACACAGCAGACAGACCACAGTGGCATACAGGTCATGTCTACACCAGGAAGCACAGAAGTACAACAAGTACAAGACCTGTGGAATGCAAACATCTAAGCTGAGGGCCATATGTCCTCTTCCAGTGCTCAGGGCTTCAGGCTAGCTCTCCACTGGCTCTACAGATTGCATGCCTACCAGTGTCTGGAGCACTCTCTGTGTGCCTTGGGACTTCATCTTCTAGTTCAGTTTCATCCAAACAGCCTCCCTTTTCTGCACTCCAAGTTTACTGGGTGATATGAGCCAAAAAGGAGGGACAAACCTGTTTTGAGAGATTTTCTCAATAAACCATTTCTGATCTGAATGGAATTGATGATACAGACAGCCACATCCCAAGGGTGTGGACCAGAAGCCATCAGCTCCAGCCCTCTATGTCACTCTAACTTCCCACGTTTTTCAGGATCAATCATTCTCCTACTTGGTGGAACTTTTCAAGGATTGGGCTACTCTTGCTGATATAGCAGGTAAAGTACAAAGTCCTTCACACAGAAGATGAAACTTATTAAACTTTTGTTGCTGAATGTAGTTGGTTTACAATCACCTGCAGAAAAAAAAAACCACATGCAAACAACCAGTTATTCTTTGCATAAGCAGCAATTATATACAAGTAATTAATTTTCATGTGGGTTTTGCAGTACTTTTCAAATTAGCCATTTGAATGCCAGAGTCATTTTTATATAGGGAAAAAATGTGTTGAGTTAATAATGAATAAAATTGCAGAAACAATAGTTCTTGTTATCTTTACAACTGCCTACATCCCAAATTTCTTTTTGCCAACTGAACAGATGTTACTTTATCACAAAAAAGGGGAAACAAACATAGATAATGTCGAGAGTTGTGTGTTTATTTACAGAAACAGGAGCTGAAAACAAAACAACAAACAACAACAAAAACAACAAACTATTTTGGTGCAACAAAAATGGAGACATTCACTTCATGGGTATATTTTAAAGGCAAAGGATTTATTTCTATAGCATTTCTACTACCCTAAATTTTAAGAAGTTATTTACTCCCAGAGTGGCTCTGAATTTGATATTTAGCTGACCAGAGCTGGAAGTAATTGCTTCTAAAGGAAGGAATTGCTTTGAGGAAGATAAATAAAATACTTTTATAGCACAACATAATTCCTTTGTACAAGCATCATTTGGAACTATCTGGATAACAGATAATAGTGAAAAGTAGCAGCTCCACATGAGGCTGCAAGATAAATGATACTTGCAGTGGGACTAAGAAAGCCAGGTACCACTAGGTTGAATTTCTGTTCAAGCAGAAAAGGCTTATCAAATACTGTTTGATAAAACTCTTTTTGATTCTATTAACAAGTGGTATAATTTAAATAGTTACCTCTTTTATATTTTTTTCATTACCACAGAGGTGAAAGTTGTGACTTTCTGTCACAAAGCTGTTTCAGTAACACTACACAGACTGAACACCTTATTTTTACCCAGCAGCTCCATAAACGATGATCTCATTAGCTTCTCAGTTATCTGTGACTATACCATGACTTGCTTTAAATCAATATTGTTCCATCCCTGTATATATTCCTCAGCAGCTGCTAGATGCTACTACTGGCATCAGCTATTTTTGTTCTCTGGCTAGGAAATTCATTAAAAAATCTGCCAACAATGTTTTTGCAATCTAGTAAAGAATAATACACTGCTTGTTTAAAACCCATTCTCTCTCACCACATTTTACTATGTTTATCACTTGCTTTGATTAAGACTGCAAGTTCTTCAGGTTTTAATTTCTACTTCTGTGAAGTGCCATGCTTATCATGCACAATAAATGCTACATAATGATAATTAAAACCATTAATCTCCTGACAACAGAAAAATGCAACTGGATTAAAGTAGATTAATTTGTTCTAAACATCATTCTGTTGATTTGGTGGAAAATATTTCTGGGATGCCTGCTGTATTTCTATATTAGTTTGTTTTGCTTTCTCCTCCCACAATTTTTGTCCTATAGTTTAGTATTTTGTTCTTTTCTGTAAAGAATAAACATTTACAAGAACCCAAATTTATTATAGATTAGCTTGGCAACACATTAAGAACTACACCTTCAGCAACAATGAACTATCTCTGCCACTTTCCACAGGCACATGGTGGTAGAAGCCAAAATCCAAAAGGATCTTTTGGTACAGCTGCCCAGCATGAATACAACCCCACACAGATTTTTCACAAGTGTCTGCAAACACAACGTCATTTGCGTTCTTGAGCAGATAAATATTTTTGCAAGTGAGTGTTTCAAAAGCCACATTAAAACACTGATGAAACACCTAAAAATAAACCTGCAACTTGATTTTAAATTACATCTTGTTCAGGTTCAAAAAAGAGAGCACATCTCAGCCCACACTGGTGTCAGTGTGGAAGGCATCAAAGCATATCATAGTGCTTCTGCTAAATCTCCACAAAGAAACAGCAGTAAAATGCACAAGCAGAATACAGCCCACAAACTCATGTTTAATTGCTGCTACCAGCTTATTACACCTGTTGCCACAAACTTAAAGGTATACTCTTCTCCAGTCACTTTTCCTTTAAAATCTGTGACTTTTTGTACAGAAAGCTTTCAAGTTATTTAGTGACAAACTAGCAAAGGCTAATTAGGCAGAAAAGGATTTTAATAACTTGCTGGACAGCTTGAGTACTAAATTTTCTGGTTCTCAGCTGTGCTTGAGATACTTTGCCCTTGTTTTGTATCTTTGTTCTGACATATACTCTAAGGTTTACCACCTTGTCTTACAGAAACATGCACACAATCGTGCATATAGAACTGTATTCTAAAGGTATGTTTAATTCAACTTGACATTAAGGTTTAAAAGAACAGAGTTGCCAGAAAATAACCCCATTGTAGTACACAATGTTTCACAGTTATGCAAAAAATTATGTTGCTCACAAGCATTAAAAAGCTCACAATTATCAGACTTCCCAGCCTCTGGAATATCAGTGCAGAAGACTTCTCAAATCAGGTCACACCACAGACACTTGGTTGGGGTGGCACAAAACGTTTCCCAGGGACATCAAAACTTAATGCAAGAATCTGCAGCACTTGCTCAGCTCACTACTAGGCAGCATACTGCTAATTGGAGGCTTCTTGAGCATTACCATCTGCTGGCCAGGCACAGCTGCCCTGCAGAGCACACACCAGGACAAACAACTTCCTGAGGCTACGGCAAAGCAAACTCTTGAGGTGGTGTTAAATCAGTAACAGAGGTTGCTGCCAATACAGTGAGATGAAGTAGGTGAAAGAATGCCTTGTATACAAAGACAATATTCCTCCACACTTAACATAAACATATGTCCACAAACCAATCTGAATTAAAAGCTGCTTTATACTTAGATATACATAATTATTTTAAAAAGGTATTTTATATTTTATAAGCCAATTCATATTTTCTTGATGAATGTTATGGCTTCTCCCGTATATCTGCTGCCTGGAGAGATCAGGACTCTGAAGAGCATCCTATGGCATGCTGGTGGCACTTCAACTTACTGCAGAAACACAGTTCACAAGATAAAAAGGTCACCAAGAGTCCTTGATTTTTCAACTGATCTGTAATGACACGGTAAGAAACTCAACCAGCAAGCACAGGATCCACCCAGAAAGAGAAAATTGCAAGAAGGTGCCTTCTCACACTCATGATCCAGGTCACTGGGATGGTGTGAAAAAACAGACAGGATTTTTGTACCAGTTTCATCCACCAAAGCAAGCTGCAGTGGCAACACTAGTTACGAGGTGGTTCAGCAGAGTAAAGAATCAGGAAACAAAGGACTCAATAAATTGAGACGCTAACTCTAGGTAGGAGGAAAAACGCACAATTCAGGAATAAGCTTTTCTAGTGTATGAATAAATATGCAGAAAAATCCTTCCTAATGCAGACAGCTCCTTACCTTCAATAACTCTTAGGAGAAGCCATTTGGCAGTTAAAATAGCTGACATCCAAACCCCAAATCAATGGATGCAATTTAGCAACTGGGTAGTAAAGAATAGGAGAAACAGATTTGGCACCACCTCCCTTTTAAAAATCTAATGCCACTGCACAGAAAGCAAACAGATTTTTAAGACATCTCTGCTACTGAAAACTTCCAGAAACAGAGAAGCTGCTAAAGCTTTACGGAGGCTCTAACAAAAACTAACAAAACTAACTCCTTGGCTGAGACACACAAAAATTATTCTGGGTTTTTTTAATTTATTTTTTTTTAAACATTGACATGTAGTAGGCAAAGTGTAAACATAAAGAGACCCAAAGTTATTCTTACTTCCTAGGAATAGACCAGGACATGTAAAGTGACATTACATGCTCATCAACACTGCCATCTACACTGCCCAGGGACAGAAGTGCTGAATCTAGTTGTATATTCTGGGCACCATCATAGTACACAGTATGTAATTTAGATACAGCTCTTGGCTTTAATTACTCTCTTCGTGCTTACCTGCCTTAGAAAAGTCAGCACTTCATTTCTTAGGTTGTTTTTGAGTCCAAAAAACACTGCAAAAGAGGGCCAAAGATCAACTTGTTCACCTGACAGCAGGCTACAAACTTTCAATCAAAAGTAAGGGTAATCATCAAGACCTGACATTTCTGCAAAGACAGGCACAGCTATGACAAATCAGATTAACTAGTTTTACTTGGATCACTGCAACCAAAAAAGTTCCTGAACAAGTGCTCCATATTAAAAATACATACATTGCTTTCTGATACAACTCTAGCAGATTATTTTACACTGAAATATATTATTTAAAATTTGCATGCTGTTCACTCTAAGAAAGAGGCAAAGAGATCAAATCTTTCTATTTAGTTTGTGGTTAAACTCATGACCAAATAAAGGAGTACTAAAGTTTCAATTGGAAACTAGCAGATTCTCAATCAATGTTTCATTAACCCATACTGGCACTGAGGACATTTCCTCCATTCACTTCCTGAAACTAAATGCTGTGATTCACATTACTATCAGACTTGTTTATAAATTTGATTTTTAACAGGGAGGCAGGGGAAAAAATAAATTATTTTTATTTCCAAAAACATAATTCACTTACACAACTCTAGGCAGAATCTGTCTTCTTACTTAAAGCCAGTAGCACACATTTGCTAAATGCTAAGTACTTACCTGAACAAATACATATGGGAACTATAAAGTTTTACAACCATCTTCATTTCCTTCAGAGAAGTCTGTGTTTCACAAGGAAGCACCTTCCTCCACCAGACATAATGTGCTTTTAAAACCTGCTATACTAACAAATGAGTTTTTAATCACATAAGAAGGAAAAATAATTCAAATGTGAGGGATGAAGAAGACTACTACCATGTCACACTCTTCCCAAGCTGTGTGAATACACATGAAAACAAAATTTGCCTAATGTTTAATTTAACAGAAAACAATTTCTATTTAAAGTCTTTCAGTTTAGCATTTACTTTCATCCTACACAACTGTCACTATTAGTATTTTATCACTGGGAGGAAATTCCTAGAAATCCCTGGACTTAAGCCTTTTTAGTGACTCTACTACCAACTCTGTGGGGGCTAGTAGTCACCTACTTTGGAATGACCACTACCTAACTCCTGCTCTTTTGCAGGTGACCTATTAAGTATGAAACTCATACAATAGTCCAAGTAGTAAGTTTTCCCATTTTGATCATCATAAACTGATGCTTGTTGAAAACAAAACCATAGACTACCCTCCTCTCAGATGCACCAAAAATTGCCTTCTGACGTGCAAAACAGAAAACAGATAAAAGCAGAAACCCCCTAAGAGGAAGTTGAAAAAACAGCAAAGAATTTTTATAGTGTATTTGCATAGTCAGGTTAATGACATATCTTTCAAGTGTTTTTGCTGCTTATTTCTAGTGTTTATTTATTTCCATCTTCCTTTAATTTTCTCTTCGTTTCACTACTGGACTAAAGTTAAATAAAGTTTCCATTACAGTTAACAAGTAAAAAATCAAAGACAGATTGCCTACCTAGAAGAAGTGGGTATTCTTTACACATCTACAAGTGTATTTCTGGTTTAAAAGATCATTAAACCAGTCTCTTTTTCTTTTTTTTTTTTCCTTTTTTTTTTAGTTATTATTTAGTTTCTGTATTGAAGTAGCTTTTTCCTGGGATTTTCTTTTTATAATTTCTTAAATCATTGTGCTTGTCAGATTTGTATTATGCATTCTAGAAAAAAAAAACAAAATGTGATTTTGTGAAATTACCACGTAACTTTTCATTTTAAATTTCTTTAAACAGACCTTAAAAATGATACAGTGCCTTCAAACATTAATCAGCTCTTTAAACAATTTGCTACTTAGTAAGCCTTTCACAGTCTTTACAGGAAAAAAGTAAAATTTCATAATCCTTTGTCAATCCCTCCATTTCAATTTTCCATGCTTAAAGTAATCAGAGCAGTTCTGGATTTTTTTGTTCTTTATGCCTATTTTGCATACAAAGTCAACACATGTTGCTTGATGTGCTCTCTTTCCATTTAGCAGAAAATGTTCAAATGCCATCTTTCCCATTATGGATGGAATAGAGGCCAAATCCTTTCGTCCTTTTCAGTGCCAACTGAACACTGCATTAGCATTTCAGCACACAGACACCCTTGTATCATTGACCTTTCTTGGAAGAGCAGCAGGTAGGTCTCATTGCTACTAGACATAACCTGTATCCATGTTTAAGTACGAAGGCAGTGCCAAATCCTTGACCTAAGATATAGGTGGAGTGTTTTTCCAAATAGCTCTCTGCTTTCCAACATCATAAAATCAATTATTTTTAAAGTGGATACTTCAAAAACTGCCGAAGATGTCTAACATACACATTAATTTCATTACTTACACTAATTAAAGGGAAGTCTGAGTATGTTAGAACCAGATAGCAGGGGCACATACTGCCTAACAACTAAATCAAATCAAGTTATTTGGGAGTTTAAATAGTTAAAAATACACTGAAGAAAATAAACACATATGGTACGAATAAAGTTAAACCAAGCAGCACTCTACATCATTATATTTTGTGTTTAAGTTACCTAAAGAGAGGACTATCCTGCTCTTGATTTTTATTCCCAGCTCATTCACTTTTCATTCTTCTTCCTTCCAAAGAGAAATCAATAAGCAGACAGAAGTGCTTTGAAACCCATCACTATGTATTTCTGTTCCTTCCTAGGAGTTAACTGCTACCTGGATATTTTCTGACCTTTAAATATAAAAATTCTACTGGAATTCTCATTTAAGTGCTCCAGCCATATAGCAATTACTGCAGCTCCTCACTGTTGAGTAGGCAGACTAAGAAGCAGCTTGCTGAGCCCAGTCATGCAGCTGAGCCACTGTCTCACTAGGATCGAAAAGTGGATCTGAATTACCACAGTGATTGCACCAAGGTCTCCTTTTGAGTATGACAAACCTAATAAGATCTTTTCCTAGAATACATAATGTGGGTATGTCTAGATTATCAAAGAAGCATTCACTTTTTTTCAGCCTCAAGAAAAAAACCCACACCAAAACCCAACCAAACAAAAAAACACCAAAAACCAAACAAAAACCCAGGAGGCGGGGGTTGTAGTGTGTGACAAGGACAGGTTTAAAGTACCCATATCTGCCAGCTACACAATGTACAAACAAAATGGAAATGCATTTTTAAAATCTAAATCCAGGTTGTAAATCTAGAATACTTCAAACAAATAACAGAAAGAAGCACTAACAGCAACTCTGAAATAGCTTCCTTGCTTGCTTTTTTTTATTCCAGAAGGCAAAATTGCACCTCATACCTTTCACAAACTATGAGAATTTCAAACATTCAAAATATAATGTAATAACACAGAACTCATGTTTAAAGCTCAAATGAAACTGTTTGCATGGTTCTTTCTAGACTCAGTTCAATACTGTCCTGCCAAAGTTTGCTTCTTAACAATACAAAACCGAGCTGCTATTTTCAGCTTTAAAAAAAAGTTTTATTTCATTATTTCATTTTAAAATGAAACATCCCACCAAGAAAATGGTTAGTTTCCTCTATAGATACAAGGCAAATAAATGACATCTTGATTTCTGTATTTATCTATGTAGTTACTTTTTGAAAACATTAATTTTTAATTCAAACCAGTAACAAGACTGGAAGTTATTAAAAAATTATGCTGAAAAGGAAGGAATGTTCAATTCTGTCCTTTGATTTCAATCTCACTAATGAGGAACACTGTGGTTTAGATAATTATTTGACACAGAAGTGAAGCAGAAAAACCTGAGCAAGGAGAGACCAGAGGGCAATTAGGTTTGACTTTTTCAAATTGGGTGCATCTTAAGAAATTTGCCAAAGAATACTATAAATTAGGGATCAAAGAAGGAGCTAAGGAATTCACTGTCCATAAGCTTTACTTTAATTCCTGTGAAAAGAAATACTAAGCACTTCATAAGCACCTTAAACATAACAAGAAAATTAGCAACAGCTAACATGATTTGTCAAGAATCAATCATGTCAGATTAAGTTAATTTCCTTTAGTGACAGGATAGGAAGCTTTGGGAATATAGGAGTGGTAGTTAGTGTCGTTTTATCTTGACCTCACTAATTGTCAAAAGCCTTACAAGACAGTTCCAGATGCAAGCATACCTAGTTGATAAAACTATATTTAGTAGTAAACATTTCACGGTCACAGTCCATATAAAGAGAGATTGCAGAGGGACTTGTCTTGAGTCTGGTATTTTTGAATATTTTCACTAACTGCAAAACAGAAAAAAGTCAATTTAATGATTTTTACAAATTGGACCTAGATGGGAGCAGCTACAAACTTGTTTTGGGGGTGACGGGGGAAAAAAAAAAAAAAAAAAGAATTAGAAACAAAACTTGGAAATGTTGAGAACTCTTCTAGGAAAAATACAATGTAGGCACACCTCTAAGACAAACATCCCGTGCTATAACTGAGTAACACCAATCAATACAGGAAATGCAAAGTGAAAAGTGATGACCACAAGGGTGGCATTGCAAAGAAAGATGTGTGCGGCACCACTGGGTCCCACACTGAATGTGAGCCAACAAAGGTAATCAGAAATGTCTGAAAGAGCAACACCACCTTTCATTCTGCTAAGCTCAAGCAAGGTCTGTGTGCTCTAACTGCATAAAGTTTGGGGCATGGAGTTCATGAAAAAAATTAAATGAACAGTAAACTATCCAGGAAGAAAGGAGCAAATGATAATTTGTCTTAAAAAGTAACGAAAGGGGAGAAATCACAATGGTGTTCCACATATCCGTGTCAGCTACTATGTGAATACACTCTCCCAACTGCAAATTCAGGTATGTGCTGAGATGAAGAAGGACCTTACTGTATATTCTCAATGTCATTTATACATCAGAATTAAATATAGACAAGAAAATGCTTTAGCAGTAAAGACTTGAAAAAAGTGAATCAACTTGTCTTAAAAGCAGCTGTAAAAACTCTCTTTAACAACAGACCAGACACATATCCTTAAGAAGTGACACAGCTATAGATGATCTCAGCATTGGGCTAAGGTGAGTAATAGTTTCCTTGTGCTTTTTTATAAACACTGTTTCTTACCACACACATAATTTCTTTATGTACAAGGAAAATTAAGATATATCATCTCAAATGTCTACTTGATCTTTCTGTAGCAAAATCATACATACAAATGAACTCCCAATATACAGGGGAAATATCTTCCCGAGTCACTCACTTAAAACTTAAATTTGTGCACCTCCAATGCTATTTATAACATCATACGACACTTATATACATGCATAGTTCGTTTATCTTTCCATATGCAGTATAGAAAACTGGGGATTCTACCTCAACAAAATAGATTTTTGACAAAAAGTCAAAAGGAAGTCCTGGAACAGAATCACAAGTATACAACTTATGATACATATTTCTGAACTCCAGTAGCAAGTTTAGCATATATTTGCCTATCATCAGGAGCAGATGTTTTGTTCAGAAGACAAGCAAACTATTGTTATTCACCTTAAAGCATCTACTAAAATGTTGCATCACAAGTACAAAACAGACAGTGCTACAGCAACTGGGCAGATGAGTGTTCTCTGTAGCTCAGTGACTAGTCATGCTATTTTATGTGTCTTTCGTCTGACAGGTTCATTTACTCCAGCATGCTGACTCTAACTTCAAAAACCAACCAAGGAAATCACCATTAGGTGAGACAACAAGACCATGAAATTTATGCCATCATTATAAACTGTAAGCCAGATGTTTTTCTTTCTGAAGTATCTTTAATTTCATTTTATTTTTTCCTAAGTCACTGCACAAATGTTATTGCCAAAGATGCTGGGACAGAACCAAAACAGCCATAAAATCTAAACATATTCATAATCAAATTAAACAATGCTAAACAAGACCAATTATTATACTTTATGCCTTGGGTTTCCTAAGACAATATAAATCACAATTCTCTTTCATATATCCTATGCAATTGGACTGAAGCCTAAAAAAGATATAGTTTAGAGCCTTCCCCAGTTTGTGTTTAAAAATCTCTTGCACTGTGTTTTATATCTGCCATTCAGAGAGTATCATAACAACTACCAATTGAGTTTAATTTCCCTTGATTTCATACAAGAAAAAAAAAATAGATATATTACATGCATACATAGTCTTCCTTTGTCCTTGTTCCAAAGAAGTATGAACATAATCTATGTGATACATATATCATGACATACGTATCACTTGTGTAGAAATCCTACTTTTTCAATAGTTTTATTTTGGGCTGTGGCTTGTTTCCATCTTTTTTATGATGTTTCCCCTCCTTTTGCAACCTAAAAATCGTATAACGTTCAAGCACTTTTATTTTCAAACTGGCTCTGAATCACCACCTGAAAGAACATCTGTAGGTTGTTTACACACAGACTAGCATTATTTCTAATAGCTCTTACCTGGCACAAGAGAATTACAGTGAGCATGCTGACAGCCAAGTTTAATAAATATGAAAAAGTAATACAGTTAAAGGTCTTAATTTCTTCTGGTTTGCAGCTGTTAATGTTCATTAAGCTTCAGCACAACCAAATTGAGCCTCCAGGGAACAGACATCTTCTCAACAATGCACTGCACCTAATAGTGCTAAAGCCCGTATTTGCTCACTAACAAAATCATCACTGCATCTTTAAAGTTTGATTAAGAACCTTGAATGTTAAAGATTAACATACTTAACCAAGTGCATCATACAGTTTTCTTAGACTTAAGCATAACTTTGGCTTATTCTTAAGTTGAACTGTCTTTGAAAATAAAAACCACCCATTAGCCAAAGCATCTTTCATTTGATTTTCATATTTTCTGTTGTTTACTTGTTGCATAGAAGCTCCATGCTTTTGGTTTCTTCCATGTTTCTTCTGGTATGAACCTGTATGAATCTGTTAACCTAAAACTAGAGGTTTGTTACAGACACATGGAAAAAATGAGTTGCTCTTCAGCCAGACGACAAGGTTCCACTGAAACACACTTCTGATCACTGCTACTATTTGCAGATCAGCATGTGTACCAACAACTACTCATGTTCCCAAATGAATATTGCCTTTAATGCCACAGGAACAGGGCAGTCACCATAGACAAGCTCAACTAGCTGTTGTATTACACAAGCAGGCTACAGTTCTACCCTCCTACTGCAGTCACTTACCAGCATTGTCAAAATGAAACCATGCTCTAAGTTTTAGCAATGCTATTCCCCTCCGACAATTTTCCTTTACTGTACTGACCCTAATCTATACCTGAAAGTAACTTTTAGCTGGTACCTTCAGTTTATGAGGCTGCTTTAGAAAAGAAAAAGCACTCCTGAAGTACAGAAAAAGAGTATCTATTTTAGACTTTTCCACTCAAAGGTATTATTGAATGACAGTTTAAATAGGAGGTTTTTCCACACGGTAATGCCTGATAGTCCTCAGAACCAGATTATGACTTACAAAAATTTCTCCATAATTATAAAATCCATGGGGTTGTGTGGTTTTTCCATTCTTTTCCAATTAAAAATTGTAATTACTGGCATCATAATTCAAAGGCAGCCCATATTTTTAATGTTATTTGCTAAGAACCACCCTCACTTCAGTCACACAACCATCAGAAACACTTGAAAAATCCATATTCAGGTTTTGCTGGCAGAGGGCTGGTTTCCCCTTATAAAATAGGTTGTTACCACACTTCTGGAATGGGATAAAGGAGAGTAAAAACACTTGCTTTCCTCTCTGTCAAAAATGCTGTGCCCTACCAATCCCACAGTGCCTGCCCAGCCTGAACTCTTGACGTTTGTCATTGCAACAGTAAGATAGAACTCAGTCATCTAGCATAAAGGGGGTTTAGACAAAATGAACTTTTTTTAAAAAATTCTAATCTAGTTCAGAAGTCATAGAATTCACTTCTTTTCTAACTCTCAACAGTTGTAACCAAGCCTGTATAAGGGCCTTATTATATCAACTTGAAGAGAGACAGGGCTGATGGAAAGTAATGTCCAGATCCAAATTCTTCAACAGAAACCTATCAGCTACCTCCCCTATTTTCGTTAACCCTTATAGAGAGAAAAAATATTTTGTTTCTCTGTTACAAGAGATGACGGTATTCCAGAATCCATCTATCTGGCTAAATTATCTGTTTCCAGACAACAGCTGAATTGTTTAAGGCTGTATTCTCCTTCCTGAGGGCTACAGGAAGAAATTCCAGAGCTAATTTATCACTGCCCTATTGGACTACCTGGAGTGAAAGATAATGGCCTGGAAATAGATATATAGCTATTTTCAGTGAAAACAGCTGAGGGACTGCTGTTAGCTCCTGATGCAAACACATAGCAAAAAAGTGCAATTCCGTTGAGAGGCTTTTTTTTTTTTTTCTTTCTGGCCCCACGTTTCCCTTCTTCCAAACGAGAAAGGTGTTGTGCTTCCTCATAAATAAATAGTTGAGGGGAAGAAGAATATTTTGTGTAATCTGTAGCTTTTATTATGCTTACATCCTAATCTCAGGAATGCAAAATGTTAAGAAGTGGGTAACTTTCCTTTCCTTTAAACTCTGTAGTTTTAAATTTGCTTTCAGTTACAGAAAGAGGAGAAAGATGACCGTTTCAACTAGTTTGCAGCAAATGAATACTACTCTTTGTAGCAAACAATGAGAATATTAACCAGGAGCTACAGTATTTGATATGGAACACTCAAAACTGAATGTGAAAGTTGACTGATTAGTTCAGGGTTAATTATGCATTCTTCCTTAAAAAAAAAAAAATTAAAAAATAGCATAGCTGAAATTGAATCCAAAGATGACAGAAGCAGCAACCTCAGATGACTGTTCTAGGACTACTTCCCACAACCCTGCACAATTAAGCACTAATTGGTCAGCAGTCTCAGCAAAAATGCCAAGAACCGAACAAGCATTGAAAATCAAAGCCTCTGCCTCTTCCCAGGAAGGATGCTCTCTTTGTGTCAGAAACTTGAAGCACCAGTGCAGAGAAGACAGCATTTCTTCCCCTGCAAGCACAACACTGGCCCCATAGTTACCAGGCCCTCAGCAACTAAGGAGCATTTACAGAATCATCAGCATTTCGATTAGTCACTTGCAGCACCTGCCGTACTTACCATACACCAGCAACCACCGGTACATATAGTTCCACTATGACTAAGAAGAATCCTCTCTGTAGTGCAACACAGGACATCAGTTCTCATCAGAAATGTCATTGACACCTTCCACCCACATTCAATTACCCAGCTATGCGGCACTGCGTAAGTTACTTCTGCTTTAAAGTAAAACGCTTTGCAGCAAAGAGTATCAAGAGTGTCCAGCCTGAAAACATCACAGGGCAGCCAGTGAGCCACTCGAGTCTGCAAGCAGTGGCTATGAAACAGGAACCTTGCAGGGCAACTTTGGAACATGAAATCTCGTAGCAGTTTGTCTTGATTAAAAACAGAGGGGAAGGCAATAGGGAGGGCAGAACTCTTCAGAGTCCCTGATGACTAGCAGCAACAAGACAGCTTCAAACAGCATGATTTTCCCAGCTACATATGGAGTATAAGTTTCTAAAAAATAAGCTCAAATGATCTGCATGAGGCAGAAGACAAGAAAGGTGGTTAGTTCTCAAGACGAGACTTGGTGAAGCAGTATGCTCTCCCAGGCACCTATGGCTTCAGGACTTCATGAATTTAGGCAGGGTAATTGAGCCCTATGAGGAAAAAAAAAAAAACCTGTTCCCTGAAAAATTACAGTAATCAAAAAGCACTGTGGTAAAATACTACAGTGAGATGGTCTCATATATCAAATATTGATCCAGCTCCTGTAAACACATGAAGTTCATGGAAGTCAATTTTCCCATTAATCCTACATTCATGCCTTAATAGAACCACCTCATATTTTATATTCATTTTCACTCTCACTGCAATAGCAAAGTATTTTCAGCTCAAAAATCAGACTTGCCTTTAAATGTAAGAGTATTCTAAAAGCATGTCTTAAAATATTTCACTCATCTCCTCTCACTCTTTCGTCCCTTCCAAAATACTGCTGAAACGCTATTAAAAAAACCTTATATCCTAGAATCCATCTTCTCTGCTGTTAAGCTGCATTCTGCTTGCAAATAGGAATCATTTGTGCTGTAGTTAAAAATACGAAATTTATGGAGCTTTTTGTCCTCCCCCATTTTGCTTCTGCTTGTTCTCTCACCTCAGAGAAACAACTTTATTTCTAGAGATGCCCGATACATCCACAGAGGACTAGATAACATAGTCCATAGTCTTCTGTAAAAAAGCACTTACAATAAAATACCCATTTGTTATCCAGGTTCATTTGGCAATTATCATAATTAGACAATTGGCAAAACAAAACGGTTACATTTAGGTCAGCCTCATCACTCAAGATGAGCACACCTTTTCAAAGGAGTGAATGGCATGTTCTTTTGGAGATTTGAAAACTTCATCTTAAAATGGAAAAGTAAGCAGAGGGGGCAAGTTAGATGACAGAAGATTTACACTATATTAAAGTGCCTTCTCATCACAGCTACAAATTTCAGACATGCACCAAATGCCTGAATGTACCACTTTGTTACCATTGAAGTTACACTATAGCAAAAGAATTTGCAAACCAACTCGTGTGATGGCTGTACAGCAGACTCATGGCAAGCCCAGACTGAGATGAAAATTCAGGAGTGTAGTAGAATTTTCACATGAGGTAAAAACATGAAGTTCCTTTTGACAGGAAGTAGGCAACATAGTCACAGCTGAAAACTGCTGCACTATAGTTTGACTGTTTTAGTCTTCACTCATAAGCACAGGGCACTAGCACAGAGAATCACAGAAAATCGCCAGTTGGAAGCCCTCTGGAGGTCCTCTGGAGGTCACACAGTCAAACCTCCTGACAATTTCAGAAGCCAATTTCAAAGCTAGGTCTGGTTGTTAAGGGCCTTATCTACTAGAGTTTTTAATACCTCTAGAGATGGAAGTGCAACCCCCTCTTTTAGGCAGGCCACTCCAGTGCTCAGCTACATTTGCTGTATAGAACTGTTGCCCTTACACTCAACTCCCCTGCTGGAGCTTGCTCCCACTGCCTCTTACCCTTTCACGAGGCATCTCTGGGAAAAGCTTGGCTCCATCTCCACTAATAAAAACCCACCGGGCACACAGAGACACCATCTGGAAATACCTGAAGCCTTCTTCCTTCCAAATGAAATGAAGCCAGCTCCCTCCACCTCTACTCCTATGCCACATGCTCCAGTCCCTAAGCACTGTACTCTGCCTAGTATGTCTCAAAATAGGGGCCTGAAACCAACCACGGTATTCTAGACATGATCTCATGAGTGTTAAGCAGACATGAATAATCACTTCTCCTATCTGATGGCCATCTTGCCTATACACCAAAGCCCCTAACTCCCCTTGTATGTCACTGATTAACTGCATACAAAGGTTCAATTTGATACCAACAGAGAATTAAATTTCATTTTATCTATTATATTTCCAAGTTAAATTTCATTTGTTGTCCGTATTTCTTATTTTCATGTCTTTTGGCTTTCTGGATAGTAATTTCCAGCCTTCACCTACCTCTTTTCTTTCAAGCCATTAAAAACTTTCTCCCTTCCGCTTCGAATTGCTTCTGTCATTGCTGTGATTATTCTACAATAAATGCCAGTAACTAATCAATTTTCATCTCACAAAACTTCCAAATGCCTATCATGTCTATTTTTCTCCCATCAGTTTTCAGCTTTCCAATTTTTAATCCATATCAAAAAAGAAATTATGTTCATTTTATTTATGCTCATTCATTTTAAATGATCCCTGACTTATGTGCATTCTTAGCCTACTCCTGTTTCTCCAAATGATAACATTTTCTTGTCTGTTAGGTCACTAAACACCATCATGCATCCTTGTTGCACTTTAAGTTAAATCTTCATTAGCTGTACATTAACCCTATTCTGCTCACCGCACACCCAAGTCATGTTTCATCCCACCCCTCTACATACACTACCTCATGAAATCACAACAGATCCCAGTTCTTCTACACAGTCATTTTCAACATAAGGTGTGGGTATTTGGAAGCAGAGTAGCTACCATTTACACTTCTCAGTTGTTTTCTAAAAAGGTAAATCCTAAACTCATCAGACGATTATAATGAGATATTATTTACTAAACCTCCTATTTCAAAATAGTTTTTTTCTTTTCCACCAGTGCACTTTTAGCCTCATTATATTTTAGAAGATAACAGCCTTTACATCCAAGGTTCCCTTTAATTCTGGCCTCCTCCCATCCATTGGGTTTTATGGTAGATCTAGGTTTAATTTGGATGCCCCTTATACTATTAGAACAATACCAAGCAGGCCAGAGAAGTTTCTCATCTAAAAAAAGAAACTGCATATTTTAGCAATGCTTTGTTTTCCAACCAACTAGCTTAATACTGTAGCTTCCTTCAGGACATAATTCCAAAATTAACTTTTCTTCTCACTCTTTCTGTCCTATAAATATGTACTAAATTGCTGCTATAATGCCTCTTTTTCATCCACACTTGAGTACCTGTCTTCCATATCTGAATATGATCAAGCGTCAATGATTTATTTTCTAAATCAACTTTAAGTAATTTAAAATTAGAAAACTCATCTTCATTCAATCCCTTGGAGCCACAATTAACCTACCTGTTTCTCAACACAACCTTTCATGCCTTTTTGCCCCACTCCTCATGATCTTCACGTTTTTTCAAAATTTCATGGGAACAGAGCCTTTGTTGCTACTCAAAATCCAATATAATGTGAATGGCCTTGGGAATACAGTGTCACAGCAAAAGGGGACTTTGGCTGACCCAACACTGATTGTGCTTCTAACTTCCTGTGATTTTTATAAATTCAACACTATCCATTAAAAAGAAACAGCAGAAAATGCAAGAATTTCACCTCAAGCTACTTATTCATAAAGAAGAACCACAAGATACCAGTTTCTGATGCATCATTTCTCTTCACAGCGGAGAAAGTCAGGAGCTCACTGAAGTTACTGTGTATCACTTCAAGAGTAAAGACTCATGTTGGATCAGGTTAGAGATTCCAAATATTTTATATTATGGGGGTTGATTATTTATTTATTTTTTAAGAGAGTTTTTCCTATGAAGTCATCACAAAATAAAGGAGAAAATACTCTTTTAGTTACTGACTAGGTTCCTCTGTCCTCCAGTGGATGAATGTTCCAGTCCCTGAATACCAGCAATGTGTTTTAAATCTATCATGGTCAAACTTCACAAGTAGGATACATATTTCAAGGTAATCATTTACCTGTCTGACAGAGATGCTCTATTCCTTCAGTTCTTTCAGGGAAGTTAGAGAAAGTTTCCTGATTTTCTACTTCATTTTCAAAAATAATATTGTAGTTCTGGTCTCTCAGAAGAGATCAATCAATTTACCATGATTTTTGATGTTCCAAATAAAAATCTAAATTCATTCTTGTCTGAGATATTCAAATATACCTAACAGAAGACATTACTTAAGGAACAATCACATATTAGCAAGAACACAGAGCAGACAACAATCCCCACAAAGCACTTTTTTGTTTGTTCATTTTGAGAGCTAAAATGTTACAGAAGAGTTATGAAACTAAACTGCTAACAACAAACTGAAAGTTATTAAACATTGTCCTGACAACACAATGCTAAGTGTACACATTTTGTCCTGCTATACCACTGATTTCAGCATAAACTAATAGAACTGCAATACTACTGAAAAGTTACATCTGGCAAAACTCACCTTAGTTAACAGGAATTAGTGAAAGAAAAAGCAGCAAAAGAAGAAATATCCTAAGCCTTGGGATTCCTGTTTTTGAACTATGCTGTCATATTTCACCAACATGTTTATTTTTGTTTCTACTTTTAAGAAATTTGAAAAATGGAGACTACAAATGCTGAGTGTTACTATTACATGAAGCTGCTAAGAAGAGGAACAGTTATGAGTTTCTCCAGCACAGTTCAATTATAAAGCCTTGTTTACTCTTTTATTAACAGTGCAGTATAAACAAACACCAGCTTCAAGAAATTGTCTTATATACTCTGTTGACACATTTTTAATATTTATTTCACTGGCTGTTATACTTCACAGGGCCTTTCCCTTGAAGCATTTAGATGGTAGTTCATGAAGCAACTACCCTCTACACAATGCGATAATTCATATCCTCTACAGTAAATAACTTTGGCAGAACTGAACTATATCAATGTATCCACAGAATTCACAAGACTTGTACAAATTTGTGAAATTCTGAAGAATAAAGAAGTATACAGAGCACTACAAGAAATCCTTCCTGACATGCTGTCACAGTCGCTTTTATTTTGTAATTTCCATAGCATTTTCTCATCTAAGTATTAACGTTTCCATCTCCAGATTCTCATATATCATTGCCTTACATTGACACCTGCTGGAAGTGACTGGGATTGTAAACAATTCCTTTTTTTTCTTCAATCGGTATCCGATTTAACTCTACAGGCAGGTCAACAATTCTACTTTCAGTAAACTAAATGCAGACATCTGAAAAACTAAGCCACATGCCTTTTTAAAAAAACAGAAAAGCACACAATGTTTTATTTAAACTACACCAAAATTCCCAAGTCTATCACTGCATGGATTCTCAATCAGAAAATATATTTTAATAACAGACTTTGACAAGATTTATTTACTACCCTTGGGGTAGATTTAAACTTAAAAAAATAAGTATCCAACCATTTACTAAGCTCCCAGTCTTGTTAGTAAATAATTATTACTGCAAGAGTCACAAAATAGCTCTTGATTGGCAAACATTGTTAAAAACAAGCTTATCCAAAAAAGTGTGACTAAATAGGTTTTAAAGTACTTTTCATTTCATAGTGCTTACAAAAAAGACAATTAAAACCATGGCTTTGAGTTTAATGAAAAAAAAATATTTGCCTTATTCACAAAAGCAAACAGGGCTGTTTAAAGACAAAATTCATAAAGGCAAGAATAACTAAGGCATGCTTGTTAAGATAGCTTGTACATGCACAAACTACTGTCTATCACTCTTCCCAATGAAGATACACCTCTTTGTACAGCTTTGTAAAGAGAAGCTCACTGAAACACCTATTTGAAAAACAGTGTGATTTTCCCCACATACCAGAATTTCCTCTAAAACTTTCAGTGTTACACCTTTTTTTACTTCCTACTAAAGAGGTAAGACCTCTTTTACTTGTTGCCATCTTTGCACTTCTCATAGAAAACACACTTCAGATTGAAGCAAGTATGATAAGTTATGGTGGCTTTGCTTTATTGTTGGAACAAGACATGGTCATGAACTTATTTTTCACACACCTTGTACGCAAAACTCAGGCATAGTTTCAACAAAATACACAAGACAGTTTTTAAGTACCACAAACAGCAAGCATAAAAAAACAAAACAAAACACACAAACAAACAACAAACAAGTTCAAAGGCAGTCAAATAGATTTTTTTTTTTTAATTTATATCAGTTTACAGCTTAAAACCTCTCTAATTTTATTTTTCCAAAGTTACAAATCAGGGTCCCTACATTCAAGTCCAGTAATACACCACAGTATGACCATTCCACACAGGTACCAACACCACTACTGTACTAACTAGTAGACTTTACTGACGCATTTTACTATTTTTTTTTTCATATTTTAATCTGGTGAGTGATCAACCCACTAAAAATTATTTTTACTAGTTAGCTTAGGTCATTGCCACAGTATTAAAGTTCAGATCTACTGAACCTGTAAAAAAAAAAAGTAAACAAAGTCTTGATGGAAGCAGAAATAGTCACCCACCAAAACAGGTAACAGTAAAAATACCAATATAAGTGGTAGCCTATCTCAACATACTTTTCCTCCAGCTTTTCCTATTTTTTTTTAATCACTGAAAGAACTCCATAAGCACAGGCAGGTGAAGTAAAAACATCATGGCTACATATTAGTCTGATGAATTCATTCCTAATTAAAAGTTTCAGAAGGCTCAAAAGCCAGAAACACTGAGCATGGAAGAATGCAGTTATGCTAAATTATGGATACCTAGGTGTTCAAGTACTGCATTTACCAATAATTAACCAACTCCTTTGGAAAAGGAGATATGGAAGTATTTTACAAAAGATCAATGAACATTAGCAGTTTCTTTCCAGACACTTCAATGTGGGCAAGAGAGCACTTTTTAAAAAATGTATCACTCTGACAAGCACACGGCTTTTTTTTGTACTGCATTCTTTAACAAAACACACATAAGGCTTTAAAAACACACCTAGATAGCCTAGATGCTTTTGACACTCAGCCCATTCTTACTTTCTTTTTATCTCAGAAAGACATCAGAGTTAATATTAGACACTCAAGATTTAAGGCTTACATTTCTTACCTTACAAAGCTTCTGGTAACGGGGAGAAGAAACTGCCATCCTCTGTAAACGATGCAACAACACCACAACTTTCTGCAGAGATGTTCTCACCACAGCCATCATTTTAAGTTTGCCACACTTCTGGAGACACCTCAGAATTTGCATTATAAATGAAGAGCAACTATCATTTCCTCCCGATCACTGGACAATGATTTGCCAGCTTTCTGAGCATGCTCTCTTCCAGGACTGCTTTTGCAAGCCACAGGCTTTTTACGTTTCAAAGGCAAAAGAGGTTGATACAGCATAAGTTTCGCTCCCAAATTAACCCCACAAAACAAATGCAAAAAAATAACTGCCTTCACGGATTCTTCTACCCGGTACTGCTCAGCTCTGCTGTGCAGAGGGCAAATTAAGTTGTTGAGCAGCCAAGCATCTGCTACCGTTCAGGAGTGCACTAAATAGCCAGGAAAGGTTATTAATAAAGCCTGAGAGCTGCAGGAACAAAATAAAAGGAATTCCTTCAGGAAGACAGCTCCAGTGTATCACAACAGTTGTTCTCCCCTAGTAGCTGCTTTCTATCGGCAGACTGAGCATTTGCTCCCTCACTCTGCGAAAGGATGCTCTCGCTGTCAGACTGAACGCAGCTCTCACAGAGCTGTAGAGTGAGTGAATAACAGACTGTGTTATTAATGTTGAGAGAGGAGCAGAGGGATACCTGCCCTAATTATATCAGCCATACATTAAAGACCAATAAATCACACAGTCACTTCTCAAAACTAGATTAACCAACACAAAAGAAAAAATTTCAGGGGGTAAAACTCTCTTAAAGCTAAATCAGTTAAAGGAATCTCAGAGGATTCTTACTTACACCAGAAAGTGGAAATATTTTTAAAGGAGCCATTTCCAATTAAAATCTTCTCCTGAATGACTTAATACGACAAGAAAGAACACGGGTTTGACAAATTTAAAGCACACAGTTACACCATCATCCCTTTTTCTAGCCATCCTTGAATCCCAAGAGCCAACATGATTTTGATGTTTTTCCCATGACAAAGCATTTAAGCCATCTAAGGATGGCAGTAGGACATTCAAGAGCAAGGAAGAGCTCCACTACCAGCAAGGCACTCCCAATGCAATACAGCTATTTCTTACTGCTTCCAAAGGTGCTATGATGAACCTACTTAAACCTGTATTAGGGGGCTGCTGCAGCAAAGGTTCGGGGGGGGCCATTATCAAGACAGCAGGTGGCAGATGCCACTAAAAGTAACTGTATTACTTGATGTGCTCATTGCCATATGAACAGGTACATACACATTTCAAGCACACAAATCAGCATGGTGTGGAGGCACCAACTACTGATAGCATGATGAGTTCATATGATCCTAAATAACGCATAGCTCAGATGACAGAGCACTGGTTTGCCTCTTGTCCAGGCACTTGCCACCTGAGGGCATGAATGTTGGGTACTGGTTCTTCATACAGGACATTTAAAAACTCTCCTCATCCAATTCTGCTAACACAATGTTGTGAAATAGTTTTATCTTGGTATAACTGGCCACATAAGACACAAGGTAATGCAGAAATAAGTCTAATTACACACAATGCTGCCCCATGTTGTTAGCTCCCCATGGTTCTGTCTTAGCTCTTCCACTTCCCCTACACTAGTTGTTTGGGGTTTTTAGCCAGTAGAAAGTATAATATTAACTTTTAGGTGTTGCCATGACAGACTAGTCTCAACATTTCATAAAGAGCCACTTCTCTACAGATGAGTTACCTTACTGACCAGACTCATATAAACATTTGTGAGTGAAATGTCATCTTCAGACACAAGCTTCCGCAATATATTGTTCTATTCCTTACTATTACAGTAAGCAGCTTGCATCAGATACTTTAAACTGTCTTGTTTCACTTAAATTCAATGTAAGTATGTTCAGATTAACAGTACTAATGAAAGCAGCATGTTTTTTTCATTATAAATTGTCCATATCTCATGAACATAGATCATAGATTACATTATTCCAAACCCAGAGTGCAGGATTTACTAACTGATCTAGCCATCCAGTTCTGTGCGTATCAAAATGACTGTGCTAAATGAGGCAATCTAATTGAAGGAAAAAATACAATAAAGCATTCAGGAGAAACATGACACGTGAACAACAGTCACAACAGGTAAACAGGAAAAAGGAAATTCATATACCTTAGAAACACATATCCTTTTAGCCAGTGATGTTCAACCTTTTGTTGCCACAGGCTCAAAGATACTAATTTTTTTAAGAGCTGTCAGGTTTTCACAGGTTTCCTCCTATAATCTCTCAATAAACTGTAACCTTAATGCAGACTGAACCCAACTCCTCTCCCTCCTACATCCCCAAAGGAGATGTACGGGATATGCAAAGGCATGAACAGCCCGATGATGTGGTACTCAACTAGTCTATGCTTCTTTGGACACGGAAAAGGGATCTCCCTCCTAGATTTCAGCTGTATTAAAAATTACTGTAAGTGGCATCAGTCTCCTCAAGTATTTCTCAGGTTTCCAGCCTGTGGCCTGTGCAAGAAAGAAGGCCAGCTGGAGAGCTGCTGGGAAGCAGGACAGGGAGAAGGGCTGATCCAAGCACAACAACTTCTTGGATTGCTGGAAAAGCAGGAGGAAAGCAGCAAGCAGGATATGAGACAGTGCAGCCCAGTAGGGCTTTACTTGGAGGGATGTAGATTGTTAGGTTGGACAATCACAGAGCATGACCTTGTTTAATCAAGTATACACTTCTCTACAGTTATCCTCCAAGGACATTTAAGAGCCCTCAGATGTCCACAAAATATGTATTTCAAACCTCAGGAAGAAAAATCTGCTTCACACGCCCAACTTTAAAATACTGTGATTTTTAAAAAAACACTTTCCAATAGGCTGCAGGTTTCCCCAGTTTTGTAGACAGTTTTCCTTTATACCATTTGCCACTGATAAAAAACATGAATAGCAGCAATATTATTTAGTTTCTTACCTGCATCTGTTTTCTGAGTTCCCTTAAGCAGGCACTGTCCCGAGCACTGTTCTCGCGCTGGGATGCATCTGCTAGAACATTAACTGTTGTCTCTGCTTCTTGAAGCCACTTGAGGAAGCTCTCCAGATCCTTGTGTGAGGCCTGTACTGTCTTCAGCTCTGTCTCCAAGAAATTCTGCCTATCAACAGCTCTGAAAACAAAATAAGTGTCAGAATATTCCCTCATAACATACAGCAGTACATACATCATAATAAAACGACTAAAAGGGAATCTGAAAGTTCTTCCTCTTGCTAAACTATATATCTGTCACAGCTTATTTTTATCATTTTTATCACTGTTTCTCTGTTTACTCAATCAATAGCTAACCACAGATGTTCTGAGGTGGTTATACATGTCACAGCACTTTTAAAAGGGATGTGAAAAAAAAAAGTTACTAATAAAAAAATCTGGTTTTTCCTTTGAGTATTGCCATCACAGACTTATGCTACCCCAATTGGTGGAAGAGGTTTTATTCCCATGTGTGAAAAGTGTGAATGCTTTTCCTCACCACAAAAATCACACAGAGTAGAAGCACTGAGGGTTTGGGGGACTTTCTGCTCTTCTTTTAGTGCAAGCAGAAACATTTCCCCAAATTTTTAAGTGTTAAAGTGCTGAGGGATGAAAAGTCAAACACCTAGTTCTCTGCTAAAACACAAGAGTTTTGACACTGTTACTCAAACAAGCAAAATAACACACAGCCATCACAATAGTCAAGCCATGCTCAACATGCTTAAGTCTAAAAACAACCTGGAAGAATATAGTCCAAATTTTCAATCAATCCTAAAGATCTCTTCTTGGTACAAACAGAAAGTCAAAAAGGGTTTAAGTTGTAAGGAACTAATTTTAAGCCTTGGATTATATAGTTTCAAAAGATTTCCTAGAAAAAAAGATCACATTTTGTGTGTGTGTGTGTGTATATATATATATATATATAAATGGAACTTCTTTCTTATAACTGAAATAAAACTCAGATGGGAAATGGTTATAGTCAGCAATTTTAAAAGCTCTGATTAACAATGTTAATTAAAGCATTACAAGCTATATTTCATCCATTTGAGGCTGTTATTCTGTCTCTTTTCCCAAAATCAGGACAAAGCAAACAAGCTGTCCCACACCTGCACACTGTGCAGAAATCTCTGCCATGGCTACTATCTAGAATACTGCTGCGATATAAGGAGGAAGTTCAATTTTATTCTCACATCAAGCACTAACCACATTGTCAGATTTCAAAGGTAAAGTTATATTTAATTTCAAGTAATACAAGACCAAAACACTCAGCATTTGATATTTTCACATGAACTGAACACATTTCTCCAGACAGGCCCATGAGAATTGTGTCTTCAGCCTCCCCATATTCAACTTAAGTCTTTCTTTCCTTTTTGCCTTGATGTGGCAACAGTACTGCTCAGCAGTACTTTATGCTTGCCCGGGTTTTGGTCCTAGTAAATGACTAGCAGGGCAAGAAGCTTCATTCTTGCTTCTGACTAGAAGCTCTGGAATGTTTCACTCATTGAGAAAAAAAACTAATAAATGCTAGGGATTACAAATGGCTTTATAGATATAGACTAGAATAGATATAGACTAGAAAAGATAACAAACATCAGCTCAAAAATTAGAGCACACCAAGGAACTGAAAGAAAAATGTAAAGTAAAAGCTGTTATGAGCTCTGACTTCAAAATACTCTCCCCTCTGCAGGGATCTTCTTCCCTAGGAGGGGGTTAAGGCCAAAGGTGGAAGAACAGGATTGACAACAGGAAGAACAGACTGGTAATAAAGGTGACCTTCAAAGAAAAAGAAAATCCCAAAGGATGAAACACTGTAAGTGACCCAGATCTTTTAAGTCTACGTGCTGATGTAAAAGATAGGAATTGAGACAACCTGAACTTTGTAGGTAATAACCTCCATTGAAGAATGTCGTCTTCAGCATAAAGTTTAAATTTCTCAAACTTTCTGCTTGGATGAAATTAAAAGAATGAAATCCTATTATAGTTCCACTGCTGTCGTGATATTTGAATTAAAGTTGAAAATCATTCCTTCCACTAAATAGAGACTCCAGCAGCAGCATAAATTAATTACCACTAATGTTCTAAGATTACATGGGTGCTTTTAAAGAGGACCTGTACAGCAGTAGCAAGCAATACATTCACAGAGCAGACACAAATACTCTCCTTCCAGTACAGGCCACACATGTAAAATAGAAAACGACAGAGAACTCTATACTGCAGATTAATGACTACTCCATGCCATGAAAAGATGACTCAGATTTTTAAAAAATTCTAATACAACTAGAACAGCCTCAAAGAAAGAGGGTCCTTCCAGGATGTAACAACTAAGTATAAAGAGAACCTAGAGAATTCTTTACAAATGCAGCTAACTTCACTTAACACAGTGACTGTAGAGAAGGTCTAAACAGATTCTACTAGTAAAGACACATACAAGAAAAAAAATCCTATCTCTACTATTTAAGTTTTCATGGCCCTGTTCCAGGTTTCTGTTCCAGGCCTTTTTTTTCTTTCAGATTTAAACAAAAAATCTGCAAAGCATACAAGTGTGTGATCAAAAGAAAGTCAGAAAATAACAGCTGAAGACAGCAGAGGCAGCAACTGTATTCCATTAGTGATGCAGTAAAAACATACAGAATTACTAAAGTTTCACCCTGAAGTATAAAAATTAAGAAAATAGCCACTGGGCAGTGTATCCAATATACACAATGTCAAGCTGGGAGCTTCAACCTCTTAATGCCAACAGTTTTAAAACAGGCTCCTTCAACTTTACATGACATAGCCACAGTCTTTCTGGTGGTGTTCTTATGCTATTCAGGACTGTGAATCTCCCAGGTGATGTTCTACGGTCCCCTTCCACAACCTTCAATCATATGAACAAACTGGTATTTTAAAGCATTGTGCTATAAATACAGATCTGCACTTCTAGAAGCCACAGGGCCACACGTGTATTCCATGTATAACCCTGCATGTCCCACGTGAAGTAAGCCTTGTCACACTAGGTTCACTAGTATTTCTATTTACTGCATTTAAAGCAAGTATAAGAAAACTTCATTCCCTTGAAATGGTGCTTTTGCTGCACATTCTTCCCTTTTAATTCTATTCTGCTGCTCCATGCGGTTATGTTGAGCAGCTTTGCACTCTGGCTACTCACTGGCTCTTAGAGTTCTCCTAGACATTCTGTCCCTAGTTAAAAAACAAAGCAGATACTTATCTTCCTAAGGCGGCAGACTGCAAAAAAAGTAGTAATTGAGGAGCTTCAGTTATACACAACAGAATGCAATTGCTTATTATTCTGGACTTTGAGCAGATTCCAAATTAATCAGAGGCTTCCAGGCAGGAGCTCTATTTTCTGGTCACCTGCTCTGAGTGGTGGGCAGTTTTATGCCAGTTCCAGGCAAAACACTGCAAAGTTTGAATGTGAACGAGACACTCTACTACAGAGCAGTTGGATCAGCAGCAACAGTAGACTACAAGAAGCAGTTTTCCCTCAGCCTCTAATTGCACCTTCATCCTAAGATGTCATCATGACATTCAATTGAAGTTAATGGCCTTTTTGGAAAAATTATTATTTTGCTTTGAGGAAAGAAAGGATAGTGAAAATGCTGCAGTCTCTAATCTTAATGCAAATGAGCTGTCAAGAAGGGCCATTTCAAGAGATGACCACATCATTGTGACCTAGTTCAGAAAAAGTAAAAACAAAAAGCCAAGGAAGTTGGCTTTTTACCATCATGTGCCAAAGCCATTCCCTACAGTCTGCTGCAAGTTTTCTGAAAAACCACAAAAACAAATTGTCTGCCTCAAACAGAATGATTATTAAATGTTAACTCATTTGAAAAATCCTGTCTTATATTTCAAAACATTTAGAGATTAACAAATTCTTATTCTCTCTCAAAGGATCACATGGAATGAGCTATACAAAGTTTTACCTGTTTTGTAAATCATCTCTCAATGGACCTAAGCAGGAAACAAATTCTCACATCAAAAGCATAAAATGACACAAGTACCATCATTCTCCAAAGAAGGACAGAATGACACTCTACACTGCTTTCTTCATTACATCCTTCTTGTCACTGAAAAGTTCTCCTCTTACTCCCCAAGACAGAACATGAGCTTCAGAGACTTTATTACCTAGGATTTTTATTCCCTTAACTGACATCTCATTACACGAGGGCCACGTGCCTCCTGTACATGCATGTATATACACACATACATACATACTTTCTTTGTCATCTCCCCCAGTCCATACACACAGGATCAATTTTATCTTCTGTCTCTCTAACCACAAAGATTATCATCCTTTAAGCTGCAGGCACTGAGTCACACGCTATTATAAATTTTAATAGTCTATCAAATACTAAAAATAATTTCTGCAGAGATTAGATTACTGTCCAGGAAAAAAAAAAATATTATGCAGAGAGAAATGCCATCATTTCATAAAACATATTTGCAAATGTGTCTTAATAGAGGATAAATAGATAGAAGTAAGTTTCAAGTAAGCATCACTTTCTATTGCTCAAGTATTTTCCAGATGGGAAAGCTAGAACTGTTATACTTGGGAACCCAAACCACAGCTCCACAAAGGGAAAGTTTCTGTTACATGAAAGTTTATAATGAATTAATGTGTTGGAAGACCAGCCTTATGAAAAGAAAGCACAGCAACAAACTACAAAGACATTAAACACACCAGCATCAAAGAAGGGAAGAGGAACTTGTAAGAAACACTAAGAGAGTAATAGCCACAGGCAAACCTGAGACCATAAAAAAAAAAAAAACAACAACAACCCAGAACCAAAACAAAAAGCATCAACAAAAACCAACACATATATGAGAAGTCATACAGATGCCTTCCATGGTGAACTGTGGGAATTGCTATAATCAAAACTCAAAGTAGCATCACTGTAATCGACTAATTAACACAATAGCTCTAAATGCTGCAGTAAAGCAGACAGAGAAGAGACTGCAATAAATATGTATACATAGGATACAAGTTTAAGACAAACAGCTAGAGTGAAACCGTGTAATTACCTTTGGTTCAGGTTAACCCAACAAGTGTTCATTTGGTCAGTGGTTTCCTTCACCCTCCTCGTGTCATCATCACGATATTCTCGAAGAAGTTTATTAGAAAGATCATTGAATGCAGCTACTGTGATGTCACCTCTATGCAAATCCTGTACTAACAGCTAAAAAGAAATTCCAGAATGAGACAGAGGAAAATTAAAAATCATGCTATTTTTCATATTAAGCATTTTATCACATTGTAACCCCCTGGTTTTGCCTTTTTTTTTTTTTTTAAGTGCAACTTTTTAATCTAGAAGAAAATCTTAAAATCTACAGATACTAACTGTCCTGGCAATGAACCAATGGAAACACAATTAAGAGAGGAAAAATTATGTTTGCCAGGATGGCCAAAGACCAGAAAAATCCTCTTCTGTGTTTTACCAGCTAACAGAAGAAAAAGCAGTTCCATATTTTTAGTAGCATTCATAAATTTAGATTATGCTAATAGTGAAATAAGCAGCAGCTAAAAGTGGCATACAGGAATTGCATAGCATGAGAATTTGATTTCACTGTTTTGTTGGTTTGTGGGGTTTTTTTAAATAAAGAAAATATATTTGATGTGTTTGCTTATTGTGGCAGGATATTCATAAGATGCCTTGACTTTACAGAATCCTGAATTCAGGATTATTTCTAAATGGAAAAAAACAGATTTGCATATACATGTCCAGTGCTATCTAACAATCTCAGTACTATATGGTTGAGCACAAACCTACTTTCACTTAGGAAAGCAAAGCAGACCTAATCGTCCATTTCCTGTCCCTGCTCATCTAGAGAAAGACAATAAAAAGCACACAATTTTACTGTTTACTGAAATAGCTATGGATCAATGAGTAATTCTCACATCCATACTCCATGCTTCTTTCCACACTCAGCTGCACCCCAGCCTTTTCCCTTCATAACTATATAAATGTGTGTGTATATATATACACAAACACACTTTTTTTAAACTCTATTATAGCCCTCTTCTAAATCATGCACTGGTAAGAGCCCCTCCCCATCTCTTCTCATCTGTGCCAGCTACAGCCTGCCCTTTTGCTGACAGCCACCAGGACAAAGGACAAACAGACTTACTGATATACCACAGCAAATGCACTGTGATATGAAAAGCAGCAAAGATAGCTTAGGTTGGCAGGGGGGAGGAAGCGTTGAATGCACCTGGCATCCATCAGAAGTGAAAGTCAGGATAATTTTAAATAACTTGGTCCATTCATGGATTTCCTATTGTTAATAGGTTGCTATGAAGAAATAAGTGCTACATTCTGTGGCTGTGTGATTAAGCTTCTATTGATCTGAGGCTCAAGCTTTTTGCATAACAGCATTTATTGGATGCTACTCTATACCCATTTCAGCTACGCTTACCAAAAGACATACATGTCAACTATTTCCCTTCGAGAAAGCAATTCTCAGGAATTCTGATATATATAAAAAATAAGGAACATTTAAAATATATTATGCCCAAAAATAATCAGAATTGCCAAATCAGTCCTATGACTGAACTGTATATTTCTACATCAATTGAATCTTGTAGCATTACTGAGGAGCCTGATGAGGGGAAAAAATGTAGATGTTCTTACTTTGTTGTCTGCAATCCGTTTGGTGAGCATCTCTTTTGGGGACTGCAGGAGCATACGCAGACGGATCTCACACTGCTCCATGAGGTGCTCCATTTCTTGCCTCTGCTCATCCCACTGCAGGCTGTCTGTCAGCATGTACTTCAGCTGCTGCTGCCGCACCTCCACACCATGCTGAGTATTGTCCCACTGGTTTTTCACCCTCTCCACTGTGGAGGACAATACAGAATACGAAAAACCAGAGGCAAACAAGTAGTCATAACTACCACTTCATTGTCAGGACAAGAGGCAATAATACAATTCATTCTTGAAAACAGTGGTTTCCATGTTCAGTATTTCAGTTCTCCATATAGTTTACACAAGCAAACAAAAAATGCAGGTGTTTGGCTACCTCTTGTTTAAGCAGGTCAGCATGCAGATAACAAGTATTATTTCTGGAATATTTCAAAGGCCTTATTTTACTTTTTAAATACACACATGTGGGAGGCAAATCTGTCGCAGAAGCACTGCAGAGATATGCCAGCAGCAGCACTCCAAGGAGCACAATTTTAATGTGATGGCTATACCAGCAAGTCATCTTTGTGCATCTGCAACTAAACAAATTGCAAATAAACAAATATTTACTGTTTAAGTCTGGATAGCTTATACAAAGTGAACTAAGCTTTCCAGACCACTCTCTGTTGAGTGCAGTCTAGTGGCACCTATACTGCTATTTTGGTCAAGGCTGAAAACTCCAGTAACAAAAAACTAATACTTTAATTCCACCACTGGTTTCTACAGGCTTATGTAGATTACACAGCAGAACAGAGAAGATATTGATCACACCCCATTTTCTTCAAGTAGCCTGTTTCTTTCTCAGTAGAGTTACATTAGATGATCGATAAATAGGTTTTAACCTTTAATAAACAAAGGGTGAAAGAGACATGGTAAGAGCCTAGAATAAAAAAGTCAGGGAAAGCAGTAATTCTGCTTTGGAGAGAAACTAATAACATCATAGATTTCCTTAATACTCACAGACCAATAAAAAGTATTACTTGAAAGTCTATAGACGTAGAAACAGTTTCCTAATTACCTGTCATGACAGTTAGTAGGAATACATTATATCACCAGAACTAAAGACTAAAAAAGTAAATGTAAACCGGCAAACAAAGAAAAACGAAGCTGGATTTCTTGATTATACCTGTGCTCTGAGCAGCAACAGGTAGGCAGTACGTAACACATCCACTATATTTATCTTCCCAGTAAGTATGCAATTTTATTAGAAAAATAACTCTAATTTGATACTTGGGTCACTTCAGTCTTCCATGTAGCAGGAATGCCCAATGTTGCAAAAAGCTAAAATCACTTATGTGTCAGTTAACTGTATCTTTTGCTTTTTTTTTTAAAAACCTTTTACAATTATACAAAGCTATTATGCTTGATCTGCTTGGGAAGATCTGAACTTAATGCATTCAACAATATGCTGTTCAGTTTCACAGAGCTCTCAGACTGTGACTGTGAAGCTCAGTTGTCAGAATAACTGTACTACTGGTGGACAAATCCAATAATCTCTGCAATATGGATTAGTCAATTTCAGCCCACTGGCAAATCTTGGATTAATTTTCAGACATGACATAGGTCATGCTAAATGAGCACTTAGTAAAAAGCTTCAGTAACCTAACAGGAAATAATAAGTTCTTACAAAAAAAAAAAAAAAAGGAGAGAGAGAGAAGTTACTATATTGGATAACAAGCACATTCAAAGGAAATGGGCAGCTGCTTCAGTAGTACCACCAAAACACCATCAAAACAGCAAAATCAAAACCAGCAGGAGTTAAGAAAAGGCTATAACTCTGTGTGCTGTCTAATGAACTGCACAGAAAAAACTCCTAAAATTTTAGGCTCTCCTCACAAAGGTGGAAGGAAAGAAATATCCCTGAGAAACAGCTGCCTACAATAGCAACTTGGTTGCAATTGATAGATTTTTGATGTATTATTATTATTGGTTTTGTTGCTATTATAATACTGTTGTTGGAATATTTCTTAATATATTTTTTCCTGTTTGATAGGCAGGTTAACATTACTCTCTGCACTGTTGACATATTTCCACTTTCTTCTGTTTCTACCAAAGCAGGACAGAAAAACAGTGAAATTCTTGGTAGCCTCAGTGCTCAGTGGGTTCAATACACAGGATCCCAGAAAAAGTTGTCAGGGCCACCAGTCTGGTATCAAAGGCAGAAAGATTGGAAAGAATTCCTGATGAGACTGTGTTTTTAATTTCCAATGTCCATGCAATAATTGGAAGGGAAGTTACAGAGAAGGACGCTTTTCTCTGTTTCTGTAATCTTAGCTATTTGAGTAATTAGGCTTCATCTAACAACATTCAGCAGGCTCACAAGAGTTTGTAGGACATCGATATATTCCCCTCAGTTTCTAAACAAGGTGCATAAGCAGACTTGAGCTTCACTGTTCTTCAAATAGCAAAGTTTTCCTTACAAATGTCTGTAGCAACAAAACCGTCAATTTTTTTCATGTTTCAGGTAGCAAAATCTTCACATGCATCTAGGGTATCTACTGGAAACTTCTTCCATTGCAGCATGCACAGATTCGCTGTTCCCACCTTAAATGGGCGTGACTATAAGGGAACTCAAATTTTCCACATATATACACTCAAATTGTCCACATTCCTTTATCCCTCGTTCACCATTTTTAAAGAATCAAGAATGTTTTATGACTGATCTCATCTTCCCTTGCTGACTGACTCTCATGGACTACATAAATATTATTCTATTCCAAGTTTCCACCTGATCCCTAGTTCTGAAAAACTGCACAACTCAGGCCATATTAAGAACCTTATGAAGGTTGACAGGGTCAAGTGTAAGGTCTTGCACCTGGGAAAACATAACCCAGAATGCAGTTCAGACTGGGATCCACTTGGCTATAGAGAAGTTCTGTGGAAAAGCACTTGGGGTCTTGGCAGACAATAAGCTCATACGATTAGTTCCTTTTATCAATAAATAGAAAAAATCCTCATCCTTAGGTCTGTTGCTGTCAAGTAACTCAGTCTTCATAAGATATTACCAAATCCTCACAAAAATCTTTACTTTTGCGTTTTAAAAAATGTCCAGTCAAGTGGCAATTCTTGTTCCAGGCATTTTCATTAGACTGTGAGAGCAAAAGCCACTTAGCTGCTAAGGTTTTCATTTGTTCAAGGAAGGTAAATTCAGTTAGGCTCAAAATCAAGAACTTAAGATATGAAGATTATTTTACTGTCTTTGAAACACTGTATTTACAAACACATAACGGAGAAACTTACATTTTTCTGTGATCACTGTCCTAATGTCTGTACTGGAAGTTTTATTTTTCAAATTTTGAGCCAATGTAAAAACAGAATCAAGCTGAGGGTGCCGCTGGTCCAAATCTGCCTTTGTTACCTGTTGAGAATTAGGAGACAATTTAAGTCAAAAAAGCATAATGTAGTCAACATCATCTGCATTACTTGTAGATAAAACAAAACATGCATTTATTGCCACAATAAATGCACAAGTAAGTCTAACCCTTGAACAGTCACAGTATTATAGCACTGCTTTAAAAATAAAAAATATGCTGAAATACAGTTACTGAAAATCCAGAATTGAAGGCTAACCTGTACAAACCACACAGTTACCACAGTCATTGCTCAATATTTTCCAGTATCTATTTGTCACTCTGCCATAACTTACTTTCCTCTTATCAAGCTCTGATTATTTATATGCTGGGGTGGGGGCAAGGGGAGTGGGGAGCGGCAGATGAAGAAGGAAAAAGCAGGGAAGAACAATCAGGCTGCATATTGAATAAAAGCAGGTGTTGTTTCACTATGGCAAGGTACTGGAAGCCCATATTACACATATTACACAGGGAAAAGAAAGTGTTTCCAAAGTTACTGTACATCATATTATTGTTTCAAATTCCAGATTGTTAGACACCCACAGAAAAATTCTAGCACTTTTTTTAGCCTGCAGCTTTTACTCTGCAGTTACTCATGTTAATTGATAACAAGTAAAATAAAATGAACCTTAATGGTAGCATACATCTCAAAAATACTGCCTTTAGTCATCGCTCAGCATAGCATGAGCTATCAACAGAAACAAGCGTTTACATCATAAGCATTTATGTTATAACTTTTAATAATTTTAACATGTCTCTGAAAATCAGTTTAGTCTAACAGCAACACAACAAAACTCATTAGAAACCACTGAAGAGTGGATCATAAAGGTCTACCTCCAAGCAAATAAGAAACTGCTCCAAAATCTTCAGCATAAGCTAGCTATTCATTCCCCAAATAAGTCTTTTTCAGCAATATTTTGTTTAAAACAAAAATAGCAGTGCCTAGCTCACATCAGGACACAGGAATTAACAGAATGTAATAGAGGGGAGAATGGTGTAAGAACGACAGCATTAAAGGTAAAATTTTCAAGTTATGCATTTAGTGCCACCAGCTTCTTTTATTTTCTTTTTTTTATTAAACACATGTAAAATCTTTACTGAATGTACAAACTGTTACAGTGTGAGCCAGTTTTCCAATCCACTAGCCATCACAAACACACATACTTTCAGTCGTGCAATAGTCCGATTGATCTCTTCGGCATTTCCCACAGTGACTACGTTTGACTTGAGCATCTGGTCAATCAATACCAACCAGTCAGCCAGTTCAGTCGTAGTTTTATCCAGATCAGCAGGTGCAGAAAGTTCCAAAGCCTGCTGAGTCTGAACAGGAATTTCCAATGAAGAAGATACTAGCACCACCTTTTGGACATCTGAAACAGAGTGTGGAGATTTTGTTAAAGAAAAAAACAAAACATGGCCACATGTGCAATTGCAGGAGTTACAGGGTTTTTTTTATTTTATTTGTATTTAAATTATTTGTATATCTTTTGTATTTCATTTATTTGTATTTTAGGCATTTTATCCACCAGAAACTAAGTAATCAGAAATTCCTTTTGCTTTATTTTCTTTAAAGGCTATTAATTACTGCATTGCATGCCAAAGGCTCACCCAAATGATTCAGTCTAAATTCAAACAAGAAAAAAACCTGCAAAGGCAAAATGACGTGAGGCTAAACACTCTTGGACAGGAAGGGGAACTGACCCTTATAAAACCTAAAAAATAATCCTTTCATTTAAGATAAATTTCTAGAATCATCTTCCTCACTTTTGTGTTATGTAACAGAAAGGTTTTCCCCACTCTTGGCTCAGAATTCACTTTAGCATAAGGAAATTAGTTACTCCAATAGATTCTTCATGGACTTGGCAATATGCCACTGTCCTAAGAAGGGACAGATGCCTGCTAGTTCTGCCCCATCCTTTCTGTCTTTTTAACCCGACACTGCAAAAAAGTGAGGAATGTGCTGAACAGTAGGATTTGCTTCAGAAGCTGTTTGGTTGTGTTCTAGTTCCAAGAAAACACTAAATTAAATCAAGCTGGACCATTAATATCACACACTTGCCTCAAGCAATGAAATACAGGAGATTTACAGAACAAACACCCTGTATGAAAGAAAAACAAGGTGAATCAAGGTTTTGAAAGGCTTAAGAAAAAGTTGGTTTTCCTTCATTACATTTTGTTTCCTGTTGCTGGACTGACAAAAAAATAAAAAAAGTTAATTTGCTGAAGTTCCAGCTGCAAATTCTTTCAGGCAAGGGCTGTCTTTTTTACGTAGTTTTCTAAAAAGGCGTCCTAGACATCTTGTTTACACTCTTTATCTACTGATCTGCCACCTACAACTTTAAAAGTTCAGGATAAATGTATCTAGTATGTGAGAAAGACCTACCTGTGTTCTTACTGAGCTGAAAGATGTAGAATGGCCTTTATTTATAGGACTGCAGATATTCTGCATGCAGGTGATACTTTACAAATAATTAGCCATAGGGAAAGCTTCTAGTGGATCTTCATTACTTAAAGGCATGACCACAAGGCACAAAACCACAGGAAACCAAGCTGTCATAAACATAACTATTTTGGTTTTTATTCTGTACCTAGTACACTGACTCCTGATGAGGAGGCCTAACCTTTACTAAGACATTCCTCCATTACAAAACTCTTAAGGGAACCCCAAATGACTCGCCCAATACTGAACAGCAGAATGACTTTTTCTTTAACTATTTCCATCTCTCTCATACTAACATGAATGGAGCCCCAAGTACAGCTATGGAAAATACTTCCTACTTCCACTTGCTTAAGTGCATAGATAAGGTTTTCCTTTTTTCCTTTTTGGATTGTTTTTGACCACAAAGAAGATTAAACAATCAAGCACAAATGACTGCTCACTTACCAGAAGGCTTTGTCTGTGTAACAAGATGAGACTGCCCAACAAATGCCTCCAATTCCCTCACTCTGTCAGGCACCTCTCTGAACACCTACAGCCCGGCATAAAGGAATAAAAAAATTAAGACAACCTAGACTAATAGCAAAAAAGTAGTCAGTTATTAGAAGACAAAATATTCTACACCATGCTTGCTGCAATGGCACATCTCAGGTGTATTTCAATGAATTTTTTTCAAGACATCATTTAAAAACAATAAAAATGCAAAGAGGTACTCAAGTTATTTCAATATATTCAAGTGTCTTACCTATATCTTGGAGAGAAAAAAAAAAAATTATTGTGGACAGGTTGTTTACATGTTTTTTACTGCCTAAGCATCAAAGCTATGACTCATCATTTGACTACACTTTGAAGGAAAGACAACACAAAACGTGATTTGTGGTCATCAGTGACAGGAAAGTAGAGAAACAGAGAATTAATTTAAAGAAAAAAATACTACCACTAAACTCTGTTGTAGTGCAGACAAATTTGTCTATTTTGCTTTTAAAATTATAGAAATGCAATATACAAAGTGGGGGGTGGGGGGGGTGGAAGTCCCCGTTTTTATGGCTAAGCAGATTAAAAGAGGTATTTTATTCTTACCTTGAAATATCAAAAGTCCATTTCCCCAATAAATTCCTACTTCTCTAATCCATAATATGATCTTAGATATTTCTATGCCTTTTTTTACCTAGTTCTCCAGGCTCTGCTTGAAAAAAATCTGGTTTTACTCTAACCAGTGAATTCTTTTCTTCTCATACACTTGCCAATGAGATTGAGCACTAGTGTTTCTAATTTACAGCAGTTATGCTCAAGAAGAATCCCAGACACACTTGATAAGATTTTCTCACTAAGCTTTACCACAGCTTGCTTTGTCTTCCTTTTCACTACTGCAAACATCCAACTTCCCTATACAGCAAAGGTTTATTGTTACTCTCTCAATTTGAAATGAATACATTACTGTTTTTCTCAAATAAGTGAAATATTTTTGATCCAGTTGTTTAAAAGAAAGCCAATACAAATTCAACAGAAAACCTAAGCTAATAAGACTAATTAATTCTGAGGGAAAAATGCCTCAGAATTTTCACATAGACGTGAATTGGGGCTCACTTCCTGAACGTGACTTAAAAGACATTTTATGTACACGTCACAAATCTATAGCAAAGAAAGCAACCATTCTGAATATAACACTATATTTGCAACTTCAGGTACAGAATGCTGAAGAAATCCACACCTTATTCCACCTCACATTGAGGGACTGCAGGCAATCAGAAAGTTTCTCTTTTTCCTGAAGATCAACATTTTTATCCAAAAGCACTTCAGGTTCAGTTCTGTTCAGCCACTGCAGATTGTCTCCCTGTACTTCCATCTCCATATTTAAGACCTAAAAGAGACAGAAGAGTTTTGGACTTAAGTAAAATGCATACATGCTTAAAATGCATACATGCTTAAGTAAAATGCATACATGCTTAAGTAAACTTGGGGGGAGGGAAGCTTTCCTTTAACTCCAATATTAGAAATTTCCCTTGAAATATATAACAGAAAAACTTCTATTTTTATTTCTATGCTCTGTCTAGAAATCACTAAAATATTTATTTGAATATCAACATTTATTGCTATTTGGGAAAAAAACCTCCAAAACTACAAATAGCCAAGGTACCCATACAGCTTCACACCATGCACATGGATTCTGGTATCACAAAGATGGTGCTGTTGATCACCTCTGGTTACACTATGTGCACCCAAAAGTCAACACATTGTCTATCAAAATTGTTGGCTACATTCATAAAATAAAATAGAATAGTAAAACTAAAGGCCCACTCCTGACGTGTTATACAAGTACATGGTAGATCACTACAAGGTACATTACTCTTAAGGAAATGTTCTCTAAAAGTGTTCTAAAACTAAATATAACCTTACAATCTCATTTTAATCAGCCTTCCATAGCCACCTTTCTCTTTAAACATGGAAGCACAGACAAGATTCTGAAAAAAAATTTTAAAAGTGTATGCTTGTATTCCCAGTGGCTTTAAATTAATTGACCATGAGCACTGTGAAGTAGGAATCACAAAACTTGCCTTTAAAGCACTAAAATAAAAAAATAACAACATGTAATACGTATCATGGAGGTGCACGCAAAAAACTGACAGGAACACAGGGATGGAAGGGAGATCACTGAACAGAGTACCCTTCTACAGTAAGCACTATATCAAATAGTCCTTTCCTAAATTTTTGCAGGTCTACCTTAAAAGATTTTTTTTTCCAACATGTTAGATCCTTTTTAATCAGAGGCTGCTCCAGAAACTCTATTTAGAGATCTCATTCTCATTCCCAGACTGCATTTATTCCTCACTGACCTGTTAACACCTGTTATCCCCACTATCCTACACCAGCCTTTAAATACAGCTCAGCTTCCCCAGACTTTCTTATCATCACATCCCTTCTCACTGTTCTTTATTTAACTAGACAAAGCAAGGCAAGCTCCAAGACCCTGTGCAGATGAGGAATTCTTCACCCTTCTGGAAAGCCCAGCACTCAGTACATGTTCTATTGCAAACTCACCTTCTCTTAATATACGTAACCAAAACTATCAACACATTTCTGCTTCCAGGGAAGCAAGCCAGTACTTAATATTTCCGTACCAGTGTTTCTCTAGTAAATTCTGCTCTTTCCCCCATTTTTCCAATTCTACCTTTCACTTCAGGCATCTATATTCAGGTAAATGACAAGAAACATTAAACTTTTATAATAGTCAGATAGTCAATACTCAACTGACATGAGATAAATTGTTTAGACAAAAACAGCTACAACTACTTTACATAATTTATACACTTCTGTAGAAAGTTCAAGCCTGTCTGATTTAGTCTAACAGGTTGTTTTTAAATTACTAATTTCTAAAAAGTGAGCAAGCACACTTGTTGGATTAACTACTCCTTCCATTCTTTTAGGATTCCAGAAACATACTCCTTCACACATTCTACAAGCCAAAGATATCCTGTTGTCAAAGCCAGACAAAATAAACAGGAAAAATACACAAATAAATATGCATCCAAATTGTTGACTTCATCACTTGAAATTACCAAAACCCTTAAAGTTTAAAAAACAGGTTAAACAAACTATTACACATGTAACAAAGTATTAAAGCTGCCGAGTAAACGGAAAAATTAAACTTACTTACCATTTTAAGCTTACTGACTTTTTTTTGCTTAATTTTGATAATTATGAAGTTGACCTGGAGACACCATCTCCAGTGAAATTCCACTTCCTAAATTTTATCAGTTGTACATATATTTCTCACTTTCTGATATATAGCCACCATTTTCTGGGTAGATAACACAGCTATCTCCTAAACCAAATTTCATCACAAGATTCATCTTGCCTGTGTAAGTAATCTCACCAAACTGCCTCACACAATCAGAATGCTTCTTCAGCTATTTTCAATGTGAAAATTCCCCTCTCCAAAAGCCGTGTTCTGATACTTTGTACAAGGTGTACATGTGCATACACACAGACACACTAATTGATCTTGCCTGTAATTCTCTCAAGTTTTCTTCACGGTTGAATGTAAATCTTGTGTCCAGAGCATTTTCTACATTTTCCAACCAGCAACGCAGCTCATCGAGCTTCTTTCTGTACTCTATCAGCTGCTGATTGTCTCCTTTTAGCCTTAAAAAGGAAAAAAAAAAAAAATTTGCATGCATTTCTGCAATCAACACAGCATGTCAGTCCTACATCACTTCTAATGCAACATAGTCATGCGTTTTTCACTGGTTGAGCATTTTTACAGGATCCATTTTGGTATTCAAAGGATGCTATTGTCATCATTAAAATGCAAGATACCTGCAAATTAATACTATCACATTAAAAACAGATAAATTTCTGTTACAAAGTCACAAAATACACTTTTGAGAATATGCAGAAAACATTAAACATAAGTAAATTGGGCCTAGTTACTGTAAGTGACTATAAGGCCACTCTTAGGGAAAGTATTAGAAATGTCACTAAACCTCCCCAAGAGAAAAAGTACCCTAAATCACACAAAGCTTTAGTGGAACTAAATAGTTAACAGAAATTAGAAAATACATTTCTAAATGTATCAGGAGATGTTAAAAATGTAAAATTATATAAATAGCCTCAAAAATTAGGTATTCATTCCAGGGATTTATCTTTACACAATTTTTTAGCAGAAGAACAGAGGCAGGACCTTATATTCACAGGTACACTGAAAGTTTGTGTATTTATCTCAGACAACCTTACTCTTTGATCTTTTGAAGTAAATTTAAGGCTACTTAAATTTTAAAAAAGATTATTAAGGGAGTGGAATATCTCCCTTATGAAGAAAGGCTAAGGGAGCTGGGTCTCTTTAGCTTGGAGAAGAGGAGATTGAGCAGTGACCTCATTAATCTTTACAAATATGTCAAGGGCGAGCGTCAGGAGGACAGACCCAGGCTCTTCTCCGTGATAGTACAAGGGGCAATAGGTGTAAGCTGGAGCACAAGAGGTTCCGCGTAAACATGAGGAAAACCTTTTTCACTGTGAGGGTGACAGAGCACTGGAACAGGCTGCCCAGAGAGGTTGTGAATTCTCTTTCTCTGGAGACATTCAAAACTGGCAGGGGGGTTGGAGTTCATAATCTTTCGAGATCACTTCCAGCCCCTAACATTCTGTGATTCTGTGTGGTTCTGTGATACTTCAAAATGGATTTTCATTTTGTTCAGAAAATATCTAGTGAGGTGGATTAAACTGTTGCAAACACAGACCTAAAGATCTTTTCTTATAGCATTGTGGAAGTCAAAAGAACAACGAAAGTGTTTCAGTTAGTGTATCTTTGACAATGTAAAAATAGAAATCTAGGTAAAGTACTCACAGTTGTGTTTCAGCCAGAGAAAGCAGCTGAGTATTCCTTCCTAAAAAAGTCTGGCTTAACAATGACATTATTTTATAAACAAAGGAAAATTGTAGCAGAAGTACTTTTGTGGTTGTCATTTGTTGCGCTGTGTTAAGCACAGACTCACTAAGCAGTCAGTTGCAGGTACATTTATAATAAATTGATTCTAGGAGACAGTTCAAAAGACAGAGGTCTTGCAATGCAATAGAATGTACTATCTCAAGAGTCTTCTAAATGAGGTTCTCATCGTATCTGGTCAGACATCCAAATTTCTGATTAACTTATTACCTCTGTTGTCTATCCATGACCTCTGTGGTGATTGCTTTCCAGCGTCTATTCAATCCCGCCAGCTTCTCCTGCAGGAAGCTCCCATCTGTAGCAGACAGTTTCTGTATTATCCCTTCCCCAGTTCGGTTCAAAACTGAAATGCTGGCCTGATGGCTGCTGACTCCCTCTTCAAGTTCCTGTCAGAAACATACAAGCCACACAGAATTTTATTACTGACCTAAAGTGACTTTGATCTATGGCTTATAATATGCAGGATGAAGCAATATTATTTTACTAAAACAGGCACATAAAACCATCTTACTTAAAATTGGATGCTGTTGATTTCAGTTATTACGAGTCTGTTGTTGAATGTAGTTCAGCTTCCTACTGAGAGTCACAAAAAGATAATGGCAGAATAGCCTGCTGAATACTACTTAGGATCATAAGAACTCATTTAAACCATTAGTGCTAGAATCCACACTCACATTTTGTTTCTTCCCTCTTAATGTACAGCACTTCCTATTAGTGTTACCAGAGCGTATGAATTTATTTTAACTAGTTATTTTCATAAACTATGTCCCTGACTACATCTGTAACTTAACAGCATTTTAGCTAGGATGGCTGTGCTGTCATGGTCCCCAGAGATCAGAGAAAATCTATGAAAACACAGGAATTCAGAAGGTATGAGAATCAAACCTTGAAGTATACCTAACAGCCACAAAAAAATCTTACATTGTTTGTTAAAATTTCATTGCAACTACAACTCAAGCAGCAACAGGGACAAAATACAAACTGCGTGTTAGGCAGAACATACATTTCTTGAGCAACCCATACCTAACTCTTGGATAACCATTCTTTCCAACAGAAAAAAAAAAAAATCTGATCCTTAAAATTATGTTTTCTACTCCTTAAAAGGAAGTGATTTAGCTAAACAGAAAATATCTCTCTTCCGTAATTATGAACTAGAAAAACACGAGGGAATTAAATTCCAGAACTGAAGTCAGAAACACTCAAACCGAAGACATCTGTTACTGGAATCTTCTCTTTTTCTAGATTGCTTAAACAAGGCAGGTTCTTGAAAAGTCATTAGTTAGAAAAAATAATTTGCTAAGTTATAATTGACCACTGTCAGGGTCCTTATTTTTATTACAAGTAGAAAACAAGTGCAATAATACACTAGATTTCTTTACTTATTAAGGTATTTTCAAAGCTGTAATGAAACTTATAAAACAACAAAAATTATGCCAACATTTGAATTATCACATTATCTCAAACCCATCTATCCTAAGAGCCATCAGAAATTCCCCTAATATAAGCAAGAGTTGAGACCTTTCCTGAGAATAATTTTAAACTGCAATTGAAAATTAAATTTTAAGAGTTATCACTTTTTAAAGTGTAATTTCACAGCCTTATTTCAAATCTGTATGTCTATATAGAAAACTAGAATTTTAGACAAAAATTGCACATTTTCCAGCTTGCTTATTTTTTTGCACAAATCATACATACCTGCTGATGCAGCCCAGCTGTCTGCAGCTCCAGGCTGCCATCTGGACCCCGGGCATCAGCTAATAACTCTTCAGCTTCTGTTATCCAGTGGGAGAGGTCATTGAGATCACAGTGGAACTGCCTCCACGCCTCTATCGCTCTATCAAAGCAACTGTTTGAAAACAAAGCATTGAAAAATTATCCAAAATGTGCCAGGGAAAAGGCTGCAGTTTCTATTCCAGTGAGTAGAAACTTTCCTTGTGAAACAGAAAGACTTGAGTACAGCCTGGTTAACAAGGTCCCAGTACTGAAGGCTTCCTGACATAGTAGCAGCTGGCACAAGCAAACAGCACAGACTGTCATTAACTTCCAGCTGAAGGAAAAAAGGGCAGTTCTAAGCAAACTTTTGTTTCTACCACTTAAAAAATAAAGATTGATTAGCTGCATCAAATTGGTCTGCAGAACCCTTTTTTTCTTCATTATAAAATGGTTCAGATATCAGACAGTGTGGAACATGAAATATGATTAATTGCTCAGATATTTTTTTAAAATTCATAAACCATGGGGTGCTGGTGCATGGAATTTAATAAGTGAAGGTAATTTTGATTATATAGAACTGTATTACCAGTGGGTCCGCATAAGTTGGTGTTATAGAAATTAATCACACCATAACTTAGCAAGCATTTCATTATTATTACTATCTTTGCAGCCTCAAATTAATACGCCACTTAACTTTGAGGGCAACATTTTCTAGCATGGAACAGTCTGAATTATCACAGTTAGAAGGTTATTTTTAACTAAAATGAGGGTTCTACTAGGTTAACAAACTAATAAAAACAGCCCAGAGATGCCAACTAAGAAAACTATGTCAGAAAGGCATAGAGAGTGTGGCTTGCTTTCTACTTGTTCATTGCTAACTCTATGTTAGCATTATAAAGCAAACAGGACAGGTGCCTCAAAGGACACAGAGCTTGAGATAAACAACATGAAATCTACATCAGTGCCAATAGACTGGATAATATCCCATTCCAAACTAAAAAAAAAAAAAAAAAATTAGTCTTCTTTAGGAAGCCAGATCTCCTGTTCATCAGAGGACCCTCTAGTGTGACATAAGAAAGATCTCATCTTTCCCATTATTTTTGTCTTAAACAATTTAAACAGAAAAAGACTCCAAGGTTACTGCTTGCATACAGATTCAATCTGAAATTAGCAACATCATATCAAAGATATCCAAAACCAAACTTTAAAGAGCCATTTAATCTATTTCCTTCACTAATTAATTTCAACGATCCAAGTTCCTATTGAGATTTTCATAACAATTATATCTTGTCATTATCATGATTGTCATTATTCTCTTGGTCCATGCAGGGCTTGTTTGTTATTGTTGTTATTATTATTATTCATGTGAGCCAATTCTAATAAAGAAGAGAGCTTTTTAAATCTCTACTTAATTTTTTCAGACCCTCCCTTTCAGTTCTACTGTTTCAGTTTCCTGCATGCATCTCGTTTCACTACACTATACCAACCTGTACACTGACCCCAAACATCATTCTCCTTTTATTTCTCAAGTACATTTTAGTCTAACTGAACATATTGTTTCATGATCTCATTCCACATTTAATGAGAAGAGATATTCTAAGCACTTAAAATAGTTTAAAAGACTATTTTATTGGCTTGCTTCAAAATGAAAGTTTCTGGGAAAGTTTTGAACATGTGACATTTTCAGAATCCAGAACTTTAGAACTTCAGAAGACAATGCTTTGAGATACAAAGCTTCAACTCCTGCTGTTTCTGTTGTGACCCTTCAGTTTCACCAATATTTTGAGCAAGACAATTTCACTCTGGTTTTGGGGCAGATGCACATGGTGCTGTTACACTACAGATGCCCTCAGCTGAAAAATAAGAGTACCAAAGTCCTGTCACTACAGCATGGAAACACAGCTACTCTTTGCCTCCTCTGCAGGAATCCCCTTGCTTCCAAACCACAGCTAAGTCCCAAGTCACCAACACATTTAGCACTGGTGGAAAGTCCATGGTAGAAGGAGCAGAACTAGCAAACCAGTATTGTTACAACAACTCAACAAAGTATTAACATATATGCACACACAGCACTCACACATTTTACTTTATACATATGTTCAAGTCAAATTGAAGTCAAGTGGATTTAGCTGAACACACAAAAAGCTTTGCTAAGCACAATTTAAGTCAACTTGTGCTTGGCTACATCAGACCTTTAAAGAAAGGTCTAACTACTTATCTGGCACTCAATCACACCATCATTACTACCTCTGAAAACTCAATCAATCTTTTGCCACAGGTACTGCTTCTACTAATTCTGTCAAAATGTCCACCCACTCCAGAAAAAGAAAAAAGCCAGAGATTATTTAGGAAATTGTCTTCTAGCCTTTGTGCTTATACTTGTGGCAACATTAGGAAAAGCAAGAATAAAATTGGTTTAAAAATTGTCTTAGTAACAGAAAGGGTATAAAAACATTAATATAGAAAGAACATTTTAATATTGATACTAACAGTGTCTTCATTAACCAAAGTATATCGTATGAAAATTGTAGCACTTAAGCTAAAATGGTATGTAGCTTCCTGAATGTATTACGGTACTAGTCCAGTAATCCCTTTTATTTCAAAATTGCACCAAATATTATTCTCATGAAGATGCAGAGCTCTGTAAGCTTTATGAAATTCAAGATTAATTTGTATTCAGTGAACCAATTCAGGAGGTATTCTCTTTCATTTTGCTAGCTAATCATAAACATTGAACTTACTCTTTGATACACTTATCTCTTTCAGTTAGAATAGTAGTGAAAATGAAATATGAAATTGTATTTATACTTACAAAACAATAATAGTTAAAGCTTTTCAATTAAGTTATGGGAGGAAAACACGTAACTGAAATTCAGTGTGTGTCATACCTACGAAAATAACAAAATAGCTGCAGGCATATAAATACAGATGGGTGCCAAATTCTGGAAATGTTGTCTCCAAATTCAGCAGGTGACCACAGCTAGCAAAAGCACAGTAAGGGGCACCCAGCTGATGCTATTGCTTGTTTTCGAATTAAAAAACAGCCAACAGTGCCTGCTAAGTTATTAGAAATCCTGATGCTTCACTGATCCAGTAGCCAGAATTTCTGGAAGTCTCTGCTTAGACAATACCATCAACCAAATTTTATATTCCTACACATACACCAGTGCCCTAAAAGTTGAAAACATAAGCTTAAGTAGTACATACTTCCCTGAAGTATCTCTTCAAAACACACTACCAAATGTGTTTCATATCAGATTTCTGTGCTACAAAGCAAGCGAACATGGCCAAGACATCATTTTATGCTCTACAGAACATAAGTGAATTTATATAAGTGAAATTACAGCTATTTGATCTTTATGGAAAGGAAATAGAAAATGCATTTTTCTTAATCATTGATTTCAATATTCTCTTGCTCTCTCAACCACAAAATTTTCTAATATGGTCATCTCTCATCTTCAATTATTTACAAAAGATACTACTGGTAACTATCATACATGCTGTATTTTAAAGACCCCACTCCTTCAATCTCCTTCCCTCCTTCAAAAGCAGACTTGAATTGTTAGATGTCCTGCCTAACTTTTTTCTTCAAGACCTTTGCTTTGTGGTAACTTTACAAAACTAAAATTTTGTTTTATAAACAAAATCAGCTTCATAAAAATCCAGGCTACGATTTTCATGTTAAGTGTTTTAAAATTCAATAATTATGGCAATTATTGTGTAATACTAATACATTAAGGGTGATTACTCCCAAATTCTTCACCATTACCATTAGGACACATTTGTAAAATGCTTATAGTCAAGTACATAAAATATTTACCACATGGTCACAGGAACCAAACATTCTTCACTTACCACTTACGATCGTTGTACATTCTATTAATTCTATCCCATTCCGCATTCAACTGGGTTAGTGCATCTCCTATTTGTATTGCCTCAGGTCCAGATGCTTCTAATATCACATCAGGCTGCTTCTCATGTATGACAGCAATTTGATCCCCAAGTTTATCCAAAACATCTTTTATGTTCTGCAAGCACAGTAATGACAGAAGTCATTAGTAAAGTCAACATTACCAGGAAATAATTTTTAAAAAAAACAAAAACAAAAACAAACAAACAAAAACCACAAAACAAGAAGTGATCTCTTGAAAATGTTTTTCCAAAAATCTGCAGTGTATTAATTATTAAACAAATCTGCCCAATGTGATGAAGACACTATACATATTCATAGAATCATAGGATGGTTAAGGTTGGAAGGGACCTTAAAGATCATCAGGTTCCAACCTCGCTGCTATGAGCAGGGACACCTCGCACAAAGCCACATCCAACCTGGCCTTGAACACCTCCAGGAAGGGGGCTTCTACAACCTCCCTGGGCAACCCATTCCAGCACCTTACTACCCTCATGGTGAAGAATCTCTTCCTGATGTCTAACCTAAATCTACCCTATTACAGTTTAAAAGCATTACCCCTTGCCCTGTCACTATCCTCCCCAACTTCCCTGCAGGCCCCATTCAGGTACTGGGTGTGACTTTATTATGCTTCACATAACCTCTCATATGCACAGAACTGCAAAAGCCTAAGTTACATAGAAGTTTTAGATTTAAATGGCAAAGTTAAAGCAATCTATCTCAAATATCATTGAACTATGATGTGAAAATACCTTTAAACCAGATGCTGTTGTAATACTGCCTTGGTATTCAAAAGACAAACACTCCATGCAAACTGTGGAATTTACTTATCTTTTTGAATTTAAAACAGTAACATTTCTAAAAATTCTATGCTCTGCTATTTGCTTCTTCTGAAAACAGCCTTATAATAGGACAAAATTTCAAAATCAGATGAAAGACCTGAACGAAAAAGAAGTATTTTAAACCCTTTTTAACATAAACACTCCTAATTATACTTAAGGGAGAATGGTAGCAGAGTAAACAGGAACTAGAGATTCTCATCAACAAAACAGAAGTGTCAGCCACATTGTCAAAGATCAGCATCATTCCCCTCTTTGCTTTTGAAAACTATGCCAAACATATTTGAAAAATGAAAGCATGTTCATAGCATAAAGAAAAGCAGGTTGAAAAGTGGACTGAAATTTTGAAAAGCTTTAAAAGGACCTGTATAACAGCTGCAGAAACAGCTAATCTACCTCTAGGTAAGAGGCAAAGCCTAACTACCTCAAATAGAAGGACACATGTACTCCACATTATGCTGCCCATCTACACTGCACCACACCATGTGCAATTCCCAGCTCCAATAGATGTTTTTTGTGGGAATCTCCGTATCATGCTCCTTTGCATACTCAAAATTAACCAGGATTCAGACTTCTACATACTTAACTCACATTTGACAGCAGGATTCAATATTTTCAAACATACTTTGTTTATCCCCTTTGGAAGAAGGGCAAGTCTTTAACTACTTCCTCGTCATTAATCACATGGGTAAATCCACTGGCTGGCAATGAGGAGTGGGAGCTTAAAACTGACCAAATACTCATGCTTTGCTATATCAGAACAGGTACTGCTGTCTTGTGGCCTCATATATAGCTTCATGTATAAGTCAAGAATCTCCCTTTCTCCCTCTTCCCATGTAAGCAATTGTTTACTTATGATTCAGAGAAAAGCAGCTGTATTAAGGAGACTAAGCAGGAACATAAGGAGATTGGCTTGAGCATTTCTCTATGTATTATACAGAGTAGGTGACGAAAAGCCCAACAGTATCTCCAACAAAAAAAAGTCAAATCCTTCTCTCCCAGCCTCCCACTCAGATTCCATTCTGCTGCACTTCGTATCCAGATTCAGCATAAAAGAAAAATTAGTCACAAAGTTGTCTCATTGTTTAATTTTCAGTGCATATCAATCAGTATATACTGAGCAAAAAAACAAATTAGCTATACAGTCACTAAGGTGCTCTTTTTTTTCTTCTGCCATTCCTTTCTCCCATTCCTCCCTCTGAATGTAATGCTTAGGCATGCAGTACCTTCAGTGCATCTTCCTGAGTTGAAAAATCGTCATAGATGCCAGTATTCAGCTCCGGTGTATTCAGCAGCAGTTCAACATCAGTCATGGCCAGCAAGACTTTGTTGATTTCAACCAAGTACTCAGTCGCAAAAGGCAAGGTCCTAACCCCTGCGGCAAAGTGGCCTTTTAACCTCTGCTGGACAGGGATTGCCTAAAAACATGAAAGTTCATTTTCTACAAGCAACTTTATTAAAAAATCCCAAATCAGTAGACTATATTCAGAATAACTACTTTTCTATACTTAGAAGACAAAACAAAGGCCTTTCTAGCAACATTACAATTTCAGAAAGCTGCAAGTCCTGCTGAGAACCTTTTCTATATTTATTTTTTTAAAGTTAATAAACAGTAGATATCGTGCTTCACATTATACTTTATTAAAGCTCTGGGAAGCGGGAAGGACACTGCTGTTTCTCTCATTTTGATCCTTACCATTTCCAGTAATTATACTCCTTGACAGAGCATGTATCTAGTTATGATTACAACCCAGTCTGCTTCCTTCACCATCATCAAGGACTCCCAGAAGTTACCAATTTACTGAAGTGTATTTGTTTTTCCACTCCACGTTCTTCTCAATAAGCATCCCTACACACACTTCCCAACCTTTTTTTAAATAAATTAGTGCTAAAGCAGTACTACAATTTGCTTTTTGTAGCAGTAAGAGACACTAACTCCTCAAGAGCTTGGCAATTGTTATCTGCTCTGGTTGTAAGACCAGGCTATCAAGCCAAGTACCATGTTAGCAAATAAGAAAGCAAGAAGAGTAATTTAATGTAGATTTTTCTTGGATCATAAAGCCTGGACCTGAAGCATTAGGAAGTCAGCTCCAAAAAGCTATATTCTGCCATGCCAGGCAAAGGTAGCTGAGACAGGTGAAACAAATAGCCTTAAGACTGAAAGCAGGTTTTTTTGCTGAAAAGGTTTCTTGATCAACAGGATTCTGTTACCATACCTGAAAACAGACCAGTTCCTTAAAATCAACAATTAAAAAGTAAACCCACTTCTAAACAGCAAAGAATTCAAGCGATTCCTAAGCCATCCTGTACTCAGTGAATTTTAGTAAAGCAAGAGAGAGACAGAGGCACTTGACTATGATTTACTAACAGCTTAGAATACGCTTATGAGTGTGAAGAAAAAATGTATATTCACAGCATTTAAATAGTGAATTTTATTTTGCAGTTCGTCTGGGCTGGATGTAGACACAAAAATCACTAGCACAGATGAGAACCAGTAAAATATTAAGCCCCACTAAAAAAGTTGTTTGCGAACACCTGTATGTATCTTCCTCCTCTACATGCTTCAGAGCATTTCAAATACCTCACTCAAATTAACTGGAATCTAACATATCCAGCATGTGTAGTTCAAAGGAGAAAAAAGAATGCCGTAGAAAAGGTTCATGTATTCACTATTCAAGATTTCTTCTCATTCATGAAATGCTCCTAAAGATTTTGTTAGCTTTGTATTGTTTTGGTTTTCCTTGTTTTGTTTCCTTAGAATCATCCCTGTATCAAAACAGGACAGAGCAGTACTTCCACAAGACTTTTCCCACCAAACATGGCATGCTTTCAGTCATTTATTGCACACCAAAGAAATAGGAGATGAAGGCACATAAGCAGAAATTCAGTCTACTGAAAAGAAGCATAAGAGACAATCATCATAAAATACTCAGCATTGCTTCTGATTCAATAACAACACAGCAAGCAAGCACCACAGTAAAAACCGTAACTACTCCATATGCTTTAGTTACAAATCCAGCATCTTGGTCTCGGACACAAACACATTTTTCTTGATGTGCTGTGTAATTTTGTCCACTTCCATAACTGAAATTTGGAGCAAAAGGCCAAGGCTTAGACAATGGTATGATTTCTTGTGGCAGGTGGGGCTCCAGCTCCAAAGAAAACAAAGCTTGTGCAATTCAAAGTATATTTCCCCATTAACGTGTTAAAAGCCTGGGTTTGAACAAACACCAGGATGCGTGTTGCACCACAGCTGCCTGTAACACCTTCAACAAGATGGTTTTCTCTAAATCTCCATCATACCACAAGTGCTATTCTCACAAAGGCAACAGACCAGAATCTGGACTTAACCCAATTGAACAGGTGACTGGACTTCACTATCTTTCTACTTTGCACACTTTGCTTTATCCCCCATTAAAAAGAAACTTGCACAAGATTTAAAACAGCATTGGTTGGCATGCAGGAAATTTGTTGTCCACTTGTTGCCAATATTGACATATACTGAAACTTTCTGCTTCCCCGCAGCACTGGCCTGGGCCAAGTCATTGCTCTTCTGTATTGCAGTAAATTCCTCTTGGTGCTGTTCCTGCAGAGCACACCTCATTACTATCTCCTCCAGCTGCCTCCCATCACTGATACGGTGTTTTCTCCTTTCACAACCCTCCTTCTTAAAGGTAAATATATATATATGTGCTATAAATACATTAGCAGTTTCCTACAGCTGAGTTTTAATTGTTCAGTTGTTCTCTACCTTGCAATGCAGACTGACAGCTTCAAAAATACAGTATAAAGTACTAAAAGACAGAAGAGCAGAAGTTTGACAAAACTATCCTATGCAAATCAAACACTTAAGTGTCTCAGAAACTCTTTTTTAGGTATTTTAATTTTTTATTTAAATTAAAAAATAAATTAAATAAAAAAGCAGGCAAGTAAACTCTTTTCTTAAGCACCCACAAAAAGAAGTTGATCAAAGATTATTTAGGAGGAGATCTGGCTGGATTACACTTTTCTCCTTTCATTTCAGCAGTGAGGAACAAGGGAAATACTCAGTTACTATTGTACTTTATATAAATAGGGCTTCTCAATGAAAGTTGCTAAAAATATATTTAATTTGGTAGTCAAATAAAAACTTGTTTCCTCCTTGTTCGACCTGCAATTCAGAATTAGGTTTTAGATTTGCTTCCCCTTTTTCACTTAAATATGTTTTGAAACAAAATCTACCAAAGTATCAACTCAAGGAGATACTCCAACTTGCTTCCAAGTGGATTTTGGAAAATAACATCCAAGAAATTGACATAAAATGGAATAATTTGCCTTTCATGTTTAACTACATAAACATTTTAACCAAAAGTATTTTCCCAGATTAATCTCAGATAACCGTACATTACTTACTGTCTTTGCAAATAAATAGCCCTTTGATTAGAAATGCTCACTTTTTAACTATTCCTTGTCCCTTCTGCGTCACACTCAAAATCTTTAATCGTCAGTTTTCTAGGAAAAGGTTTTCCAAAGCCAAAATATGTCCATTTTATGTGTTTCTCTGGGTTAATTAATGCAGTTGGTAAGGAATATATTTGTGGGCAATATAGCTAATGGTTCATATTTAAGTAACACAGAACCTTCCCTATAAAAAGCCCAATAGGAAACATGTTTTCTTTATTACAGGAATAATACTTCAAGAGTCTTCAAGATGGTTTCTATGTTTGAGTTTATAGGAAAAATTGCACTGTGCCTGCAACAGCAAATTTACTCACCATCTGCAAAATTATCATTTTCACTTCAAAATGGTTTTCTAAAACCTGTAAAAATCTCTCAAGAACTTCAGTCAACTAATTACCTCTGCAATTTAAGGTATAATTCTTCCTTTCCCTCATTCTGAGCCAAGTCAGAATAGAGCAAATTAAATAAACACTAAAGCAAGGTTAGAAAAGGAGAAAGTCAAGGAGATATAAACTTCCAATGCAGGCTTTTCTAGCTAACGGATTTGTGGCAAAACAAGGGTTATTCAGAAGTACCTGCTATGCAGGATTACCAATATCTCAGAAACAGTTAACTCCATAATCCCTAGAAGTATACATGATGAGGAATATTTATGACCCAGCTACTTCCAGCAAATCAATATATAGAGATATATAACCTTCAAGCACCATAAATAAGTCCTCTCCTCCATACTTATTTACAAAATGTAAATAACATATTACATGAAACATTAATTGGAGTCTACTCCCCAGTGTGCCAGCTGAAGTCTCTCCTTCCCTCCCTATTTGTTAATTTCAAACACTATTTCTCTTCCTCTGCCCAGTGCACCTTCTTACATCAAGGTGAGAGGTTAAGTCAGCTGCTCACCAGCAGGTCAAAAATTCATTTAGTGCTTCTCAGTTCTGAGCTGAGAAGAGCAAAAAGCACTTCAATTTGCTATTTGGTAGCCAGAGGGGCCCTATGGATACATTCAGGTTTCCCTTTCCTCATCTTCATCAGAAAACCCTATTGACTGAGAAAGGGGGAGGGAGGATATTCAAGCACAGAACAGACGGTAAGAATTAGGGAGAGGAAGTTTCTGATGCAGAATTTTAGCATTAGGATTCCCCCTGGTGCTGAGGGTAACTCAAGTCTGGTGGCTAGAAGAAAATTCTGTAGCAACTGTGTGTAACCAAAATAACGATGTTATTTGGGAACACTGTTTCTCCCTTCAGAAATGCTACTATCCCATACCAATTTTTGTGGTTAATATTAATTATTAAATCAGGTGAAAGAACGAGCCATCAAAGTAAAATATGGTCACCTGACACAGGCTGGCTTGCCACTCAAATACCAAAATGTTAGAGGCACTGGCACATGAAACAAAAGCAATGGTTTCCAAGCCCCACGGCAATAATGAAAACTGCTGTAGTCCCTTTCTGAAAGCCTAGCTGACTCAGCCAGACTGAAAACTATATCTGGAAGTATAAGGATATTTTTACACAACAATCAACAAAGATAATTTCTGCATCAATAGTCTATTGTAACTGCTACAGTAATCCATATTTACATGATATTCTGCATTCAGCACCCAGATACCATGATGCAGTAGTCCAGGAACGGAGCCAGCAATGCCAGGGATCAGCTGCAGTATAATGTTAAAGAAAAGGACTTTATAGGAGGCAAAGGTTCTTTGTTACAGAAGATCAGTCAAGCTGCAGCAAAACCAACAGTAACAAAGAAGACTGGTCTGTGCATGGACTGGACTGCTCCCATTAGTGAAGAACCATCCAGATGCACTGTTTTCCCTTTTTAATCCAGTAATCAAGTCACTCAAAGTAGCTGATGACCAAACAAAAACCAAATCATGTTGGTTTACTTTAAATGTGTATGGATCCCCACTTCCTTCTAACAAATTCCTTGGCATCACTGAGGTCCCAAGAAGCTCATGTGCAAATACCACAGCACACCAGGAGTGACCACTGGCGACCCAACCACTGGCGAGTGGTCAGATGTTGGACAATTAAACAGACCACGGGCCACCTTTGCTGCCCAGCTTTGTGTGGGAGACTTATAACTTAGAAAAGGCTTTTTAAAGAGAAGCAAATTTCAAAGTTTTACTTTCATAGCTGCTACTGAATAGCCTGCATGAACAAGGAGTGCCAGCTGTCTGCCATAGGTCTACAACTATCATAGGCAGCTGAAGCCACATAGCACTGCAGCTGAGAATGAAGCAGCACCACATTATGATTTTGTGGTGGGGCTCTCACAGGGAACCAGAGCATTTTACCCCTGCCTCCAAGTTAATTGGTGCTGGGTTAAGAAGCTACAGAGCAGTCAAAAAAGACTGACTGATTTTAATTATGAAGTTTCATACGCACAAACTGAGAAGTACTTGACAGATAGCCTAGCCCCCAAGCTTGTTCAAGAAATTACTTACTGCTTCACAAGGTTCCTCACTGACATTGCCCAAAATATTAATGTAATTACCATGTGGCCAAGGTATTTTGAAGAATGAAAAGGAGAAACAATTTCAAGAAAAACAAACAAACAAAACAACCCACACCAAACCAGAACAAAAAACCTCACTGAAAATATCTGTACCCTCAACAATTAAGACATACAGCTTTCTGGGCAGTAAATTTTATCAGACCCTGACATCCTATTAAATCAATTGTGAAATTGTTTGTCAAGACTTGCACACACATTATCATACAGATCTCTTCTCATCACAAATACTTCCACCTTTGTCATTTTTATTAATCTTCATTGTGTACAGCAATATCAATCATATGAAGGTAGTTATCACTCCCTAAGCACTTGAGGCAGTGAAAGGCAATATCAGAGTAGTTAAAGTATCCCAATCACAAGATGCAGAGGCACTGAGTTTAAGACGCAAATTAGGTTTTTATCATACATACACCAATCAGACACTGAAGGAGGCTGTTTGAGCCAGGGTATCGAAAAGAGCTAAGCATAATCCCCATGAGCAAGAATGGCAAGAGAAACTGTCTTGATTCAACAACACTGCCCAGATCATGCTCTAGCACTTAGCCTGATGGCTGGAATATTTTGGATCTACAAAAATTATATAAAAATCTTAAACTAGAGTATGCAGATAATTTCCTAATGAAAAATTAATGCTGTCATTTTAAAAGCACTTTTTTCCAAGAAGGTTTCAAGAAAACAGCCACAAAGCTGTAACGTATGAATCTCTAAAGCTCATATATAGCACTCACTCTGTCTGTTCTAGGAATAAAAAGTCTCATTTACCTGTAGTTTTTGTTCATCTTCCACACCTTGCAGCCCTGACAGACGGTGCTCAGCCTCATCCAGCCATTTCATTAGGCTGTCGTGTTCCTTCTTATACTGGGAAAACACTGGAGAGAGTTCCACCACCTGCCTCTTTTGAAATGACCTGCACTCCTAATATCCAGTGCATTAGGAAAATACAAGAGGAGGGAAGTAATGAACAGGATAGGTCTTATTTAGTTGAAAAAATAAAAATATTTGAGGCATTCATTTGAAGAGCAAATTCCAAAATATGCAATAGTAGCCATTTATTTTTTTTAAATAGCTATATTCTCTATTTATCTGCACAGACATGCAATCAAAGCCAATCTGAGGGTCTTACCCTGCCTTTGAGCTACATCTCACCTTACCAACTCTAATATGATTCAAACAGGCAAGTTAAAAGGACTGTAAGAATACAGATCCTCTTGTTCTACACAAAAACATTTTTAATATGGCATGTGTATGAAAGCACTACAACATACTAGAGTCCACAACTGCCAATAAGACCCCCTTGTAGGAAGCAAGAGAAATTCAGGAGTAGGCTCATTAACACAAAGCTCTTCATCTGAGAACTCAACACGTATGTCTGTGTACATGTGTCTACACAGTCACTCTTCACACAGTCTAGTGGTGGAGACAAACCTCGGCTGGTGGGCCAGCAAAGATGAGTGAAGCAAATGCCCAACTGTCTACACCCATCAGTGTAAAGACAGAGAGAGTGGCCCTTTGTGAAGCTGTGAAAAGAACTTAGAATCAAAAGCACCCACCCAAAACTTTGGAATGCTAAAATTCATATTTTGGAATTGCAAAGATTCAGAGAGTCAGAGTACGTGTGTCTGCACATTTAACTTTCCTCCAAAGAATCTTTTACACTAAGTCATAACCAGGTCATAAGTGGGGTAAACAAAGGGAAGACTACCTAAAGGAGCTTTAGCTATAGTAACTACCCTAATCATACCTGCACACTGTTGTATTTTTTCTGCAGCAGCAACAGCTGTATACGGATCTTCTCTCTCGTATGGTCCTCCATAGGCTGCTGTAACAACTGCCCTCCTCTCTGTAAAACTTCTTCAATCTGAGTTCTTTCTTGATCCAGCTAAAATTACACAAGTCTGTATTATCTAAAAAAGCTCAGCTATGGTTTCCAAACTGAATTTCTTACTTCCTCAGGTATTAACAGTAACAGTACCAAACTGTTTTATTATCAAAATATGAGCTAAACAAACTAAAGCAAAGATTCTCCTCAACAACTACCAACATGGTCATTCCAAAAACTTCATGAAAAGATGCCCTGCAGGAAGCCCATTCAATGAAGCAGCAGTAGGCAGCCACAGCAAGAGTTATTGTCTTGTTGTGAAGTCAATGGAGCTATGCCTTCAGCTCCATTTCTATTCTGACAATAAGTAAACTGAGAGTAAAATTGCAAGAACACAAAAACATAAAATATATAAAAACAACACAAAGGGAAGCATAAGTTCTATAACAATAGGTCCTTCTATAGAGGCCTTTAAAAATTGGTTTTTGTAGTATTCAGGCCATTTTTCATAAACTTATAGTCAATTTTCCAGCTCAGTTCATAACATTTCATGTGCTTAAAAGGAAGGTAGATAGCGTGGTCTAGCAGGACTTTACCTAGTTTTGTAGCCAACAAGGCTACTCTGGATAAGATGGAAACATAATATGACAGTTTTATACAGGGGAATGGTAGAGCATACAAAAGAATCCAGAAAAAAACAAATTTTGTTCCTAGGTCTTATTTGGACTTGCTATGAGCCATATCACAACACTCTTATTCGCACCTCATCTTGCAAACATCCAGTGACCTGATCTATGTACTGTGATTGATTATATATTATATTATTATAAACCAGTTTAAATTTAAAAGCAAAAAAAGTATCTACTCAATGCAATAGATTACAGGCTCAAAACTGTCAAATGTAGTACAATATGTAGTATGTCAATATGTAGTACAAGTCTAGGCTGCATTAGGTGATCATTTCAATGAGAGTTCAGACAGTTAGAAATTAAGTGGGGAAAAAAAAATAGTTTTGCACCCTATTATTTTTACAGGAAGGATTCCTTATAAACCACTACTTTGTGTAGAAGAAATAAATAAAAATTAAAGTTCACTACCTTAATTATAAAAAAAACAAACACGAAAGTACAGACTGTTGTTTGACTAGCTACTCTAAGTGCACCAGTGAGGAGGCAGCAGTATGGGAAAATCGTACAGTGCTTCCAGCAGTGTAGTGATTCTGTTCATTTTATATTCTCATCTTAAAAAGATTGGCTCACAAGAATTTCTCCTCAAAGCCAGAAGGACTGTAACACATGGACAAAACAGAAAATCCATTGGTCACAAACCTTTTCATCTTCCCCACTCAACTCCTGATGTTTTTCCACAACTTTTAGCATATTTTGTATGTCAGTCTCAAATTTTTCCAGGTCTGGAAAAGCTACTCTGACTTCACAGGGCTCTGACATGCCAGGAAGTCGTTCTTGTCCAACAAGCATCTTCAAAGCAAAATAAAACATTGTTAAAGCTAAAAATTTAGTCTGAGCTGTCACATCCAGTTTAGTCAGTTGAAGCAATCTACCACAAACAGGCACACTAGTTTGTAGCAACATCAGATCTCAGCATTAAAAAAAATTGCAAGAGTTGTTTGATGTAACACTGAGAGATAGGTTGGACACAAGTTGATAGGTATTACCAAGCTCCTACCTTCAAACTTTAATCTGAGCATTTTGGTCTCAAACCAACCAAAAAAAAAAAACAAACCACAAACCACAAAACCAGTCATTTTTGTTTATGGTGTTCTGTAGTTCGTATAAGTATGTACTGCAATATTTACACTTTTCTAACACAGTTATTTGTTAATTTTCCCTTGTAACTCAAGTCATCACCTGCCACTCAGGTAAAAAAAGCAGCTGGTCTAAAATCAGTCTGTCCAGATTTCCCATATAGATATCTAGACTTAAAGAGAGAATCGAAAGCAGTGCTGTTCTTACGCATAACGATCTACTCCCTAAAGCTATTTGCATCATTTTGGCATAGACTTCCCCTGAGCATGTTTTGGGACTCACTCATTCTCACCTTGGCACTTTTGATGTGCTGAGAGACTTTCTCAAAGTTGCGGTTCAGCTCTGCCAATTTGGGTTCAACAAGCTCACGACAGGCCACCCCCCGGCCGTTCATCAGGATGATGGCCTGATCACGCACATTATCCACTCGCAGACTAACATCATCTAATTCAGATGTTAAGCGCTAAGAAGTGAAAAAAAATGTAAATGGTTAGCCTAGGAAAGGAAAAATTACTGAAAAAAAAACCCATGCAGCAAATCTGACTTGACTTCATTTAGATTCTAGAAGCAACTTGACAGCAACACTTCCTACCTTCACAGTTTCCTCCTTTTTGCTTGCTGACTTTTTCTCAATCTCATCCAGCAAGGCTTCAGCCTGATACAACCAAGTACTTATATGGGCAACATTTTCATCAAAAATTTCCAGCTGGCTCTGATGATTCTGCAAATGATGAAGAAAAGGTAGCAATGTGAGAAACTTAAAAAAAACCCCACAAATAACCCAACACAAAAACAAAACCAAAAAAAACAGAAAAAACCCACACACCCCAAAAAAACTCTGCTGAAACCACTATTATAAGTAAAAAGGAGACCATTGGAATAAAGTCTTATGGATGCATCTTGGGAAGGAACACTGAAAATTAGATTGTACCTTTCACCTTCAGTAAGTATTTACAATAATTCAATTTTTATTCTAGTTCCTTCAATATTATTGCCCCTGATTTGTAGGAAGGGAAACAGAAACAGCTGAGGTGGTTTGTCCAACCAAATATAGACAAGTGTATTACAACAGTGTAGCTAAAAAAACCCATATCAGTGAACAAAAAAATCCCACATTTTAAATTATCACTAGCAGATACAATAGTACACATTATGTGCAGTTGTTGTTGGGTTGTTTGGTATTTTGTTGACGTTTAATTGAAAAGGGATTAAACCAAAACCTACAGAATTATAATAGTTAAGTTTTTATATTTTATTGTTTACATTGAAATATTTCTTCTTCTAAAGACAGCACATTGTAGACGTTAATTAAGTCTGCTTTCGTTTGTAGTCAGAAATTGTAACATTAGGTGTCACAGACAGAAAATGCATTATTCTGTGTGACAAAGCAAAGCTATCAATTCAGAGAAGTTCCATCCTGCTTAAGCACATAGCTTCTTACCCAAAATAAAGTACAGCTTAGATGTGATTTTTTAGACTAAAAAAACAAGAGAGGGGAGAAAGGAGAGAGAAGGCCTACGATTGCTCTATCAGCATCAAACTTATTTTCACCTAGTGAACAGAGTCAGCACAAGGGAAACATAACCAGACTAATACAATTTAGAAGGTTTTTAGTTTTGGATCATCCTCACAGGATTTACAAATAAGGGTAAACTACCTGACTGCTCCAACCATGGATATCATCAGATTATGAAACAAATTGTGTGTGACCTATACAGGCACTGGACAGGACGCAGAGGGCTCACCATCTAGCCACAGTTTCCACAACTTCAGCCCATATCAGGGGCTTCTGAAGATGGATTGTCATCACTAGCTGAATAACACCTTAACTACCTGAAAATATCAGTCTAATAATAGCATCAACTGTAGACTGCTTCATGACTGTTGCATTGTGGTTTTAGGCTATATAATACTCTCAGTCTTCCATTTACTCAGCCAGTCACTGTTGGCCTCAACTCAAGAGTTGGCATATTCTTAAACACTGGCACTTATGGGCTGCCCGAAAGAGCAATTAGGCTGACAGAGGGCCCCAAGTGCTTTGCTGAACACCACTAGGAAGTTGTCAGTTGTCCATTAGACAGCCATCCTCTCAAGGAAATCTATTGACACAAAACCCCTTTGTCTGTGCTGGAAGCTGAATGAGGTTTCTTTCAGGCTGAACGAAGTGCAGCACATACAGTAGCTTCATGGAAACCAATCCCTTTGGGGTAGTTCCTTTTGTTTTCTACTTATATTAATAAATTTATGACCTTACAGAGAGTTACACAGAAAGCAGAAGATCCAACTGCTGTACTCTAATTAACCCATTACAAAACAAACAACACTTCCACAACCTGGTGGTTTTTTACCCCTCTCATTTTAATGTGGCAGTTAATGTTAATGTACCAGTTAATGACCAAACTCACTAGCAGTTTTATGAATGCTTGTATGCCCCATAAACCATTCAGTCTATATGCAACTGCAGATGCCCCTTTTCAGGCGAGTTCAGAAAGTTACCTCTATATGCTAGGGTAGCAAGAATTGTATTAAGACAAGCTGACACAAAAGGCTAGCAATATTGGTGTTGCAAAACAGAAGGTGATAAAACATTACTAAAGAAAATATACAAACAAGGAGCTAGATTTGTAAATAAGGATAAAATATTTAAAATGAAATGTGATGGCAAGGGCTGGAGGCATGGGAGGCTGGTGCTGCATGGACACAAAGAGATTAAACCAACAGATATGTGAAAGGTGTTCACTAAGAGTATGTTCAATTTTCCACAGAAAAGAAGAATTAGACCACAGAGACTAGGGAGAGTAAGAATAGAAAAACAGTTCTAGCCCTGACACCTGGAGACATAGGAAGGCAAAAGAAAAACTTAAACCTACAGTATTATTTTCTATGACTAAGCAAGTTATTCCCACTCAGTCAGGTTAACTGCTTTGGATATTTACATATTTTCATTACACATCCAGATTCTGCATTTTCATATCCTGCCCACTGAACAATAGTCACTACTACCAAGTACATGGTACCGATGTCTACCAGCATATCTAAAACACTTGCAATACAGTTTCCCACCTTCCTCATTGTATATAACCTCATGACACACCTCTCCATCTACAGAGTAGCCAGATAACCATATTCTGCATTCTAAATCCATGAGGCTCTATGAAAGCTTCACATAAGAGAAGTCAGACAAGTAGAAAATTCAACTGCTCCAAGGGTGTGAAGAGAGAACCATTCCAAATGTTTGTCACACATGCAGCTTACCAACAAAGTGTCACACCAGTCCTCTGTCCAGGTTCGAACTCTGCTCCAGCCAGCATTAAGGACACATAGCTTCTCCTCCAAGAAAGCCTCACTCCCTTCTACCAGAGCCTGGAGTGCGGTGCAGCTTTCCGTAATGCTCTTCAGATCAGCTTTCCTCCTCTCCAGTTCCCTCAGCACATTCTGAAACAAGAGAAGTCATTAACACTACACACTGCTCTCAAGGGCAAGGAAGCCAGATTTTTACCTCCACAGGAAACAAAAAGTATCACAGATTATCTTTACTTGAGCAGAATCAAACCAAGTAGAATCCCCTTCTGTTAAAACTCACTCTCTGTAGATAGTGATCTCCTGTTTTTGAGAGAGCGGGGGGAGAAAGCAAGAGCAAAATGCATGTAAGCATGCCAAGTAACTCTTCTTGAGACCAAATTTTGGTTTGTTGTTTTATAACATATTTACAGTCTGTTTTCATGACATAGATAAAGCAAAAGCATCTCATCACATGACAGGCAATTTTAAAAGTTTCTTTTCTGCACTGTCATGCACCACAGAGAAAGCAATTTTCAGGAGATGTTTTGGATTACTCTGTATCTTTTCCTACTAAAAGTATTACTACAAATGGCAACAATGAGAAAAGTTGGTTGGTCAAGGCTGGATGTTTTTTCTGAGAACCAGCACTACTCATTACTGCATATGTTCAATTCACTTGCTCCATATTACAGAAGCCCTATTTTTACATTACCTATACATAGATAAGTATATATACATCTTTACCTCTAATATTTTTTCCAAGTCATCTCTGACTTTAAATAGATTTTTTTTAAACCTATGGAAATTTTTAAAAATCATCTTCTTTGAAAGAGTGCATCCTGACATACCAGTTATAAGTAGTATGTCATCTCTTGAATACCAGTATATGGTTTCTATGTGGAAAACAGCACCTCTTGTTACACAAGATCACCAATTACTATTGATAACATGTGGCTATTCAGAAAGCTCTTTGATGTCAGTGTACAGTGTGTGGAAGAATGTAGTTAATCGTAACTAGTGTCTGAAACTCCCTGAATATCTTATTATCTATATTTTACCATAACTTATTATCTTAGAGACAGAAACAAATACTCAAGTTACTACATTCTAAAACTGCCTCTGGAAAACCTTAAGATAGGAAGGACAATTTCACATGTAACATAAAGTGCTTGTCCTCCTGGTGGTGCAGCTTGTTTGGAAGGAAATCTTAGGGATACTGCCACGGCAGAAGTGTAGTGCCAGTAATTGCTAAACCAGAGTGAAATGGGTGAGAATAGGTTATATATAGATGTTTTTCTAATTTTGTAAACTTTCAAGTTTTAAGATTGTACACAGACCTAGTCCAAACAGTAAAAGGTGACAGAAAACAGTGTCTGGGAAGACCAGTAATGCTGAACTCTATCAACTGACACTCGTTGCTAACACCAACTATTACATATACAAGTTTTTATAGCGTGAGAAAATAGATACTTTGCTTCAGAATAATTAGAACACATTTGGCCTGCCTCCAAAAAAAGTTCCATTTTATAGATTAAGGAAAATAGGGAATTATGGGAGGTTTTTGGTTTGCAAACTCACAATTTTGAAGACAGAGCTCTTTCAACGAAATGTTACAAACTGAATTTTCCATTAAAAATGTTAATAAACATTCACAGTTTGGTCTACTAACAAAATATTTGACCCAGCCTAAAATTTTATTTGCTGTTAATTTATAATATCACTGTGTTAGTGATACAGTGAGTCACTTAAATACCTGCTAATACCAAATACATAGCAATATCTTTAATATTTCACTGGCCATTGAAGTTTGAGGCAAGATGCTTCAGATGAAGCAGATCAGACTCAGTAACTTACTGATTATGATCTAATAATCTAGTAAAAAGTCATGACGTAGTAGATTTAGGAACATGTTACAGGGATTTAAATTCACAGCCACTTCCACATAGTTTTGCCATAATGTTAAAAAATCATTCTACAGATACTGAGAGTATGCTTACTTTGGCCCAGGCAATTTCTGAATCCAGATCAGAAAGCAAGCTCTCTGAAGTGGACTTCTGTACAAGCTCTGCCTCAGTGGTAGCCAGCCACTCTGACAGACAGGCAACCTCTTTCCTCATTTTGCGTGCCAGCTGAGATGCTCTTTCAAGGTCTTGTTTTCCTTCTGTCACCTACAAAAAAAAAAAACAAACAACAAAAAACAAACAAACAAACACACACATTTCAAAAGGCAGGACAAAATGCAAGTGCTACCTAGCTAAAATATCCACTCAAAGATATATAATCAATGCATCTGAAGATTGTCTTGCACTAAGGAAGGACCCTGAAAAATCATTTACAAACATCTGCATCTCTACTATACAAGGCAGAATATATAAAACTGAGATAACCTTAAATTAAGGTACACTTAAGGGAGACAAAAGAAACTTGCATACTACCTTATTTATAGCTAGCAATCACCAAATTGATGTTTAAACTTTGCTTATTACATTCCTTTAACTGAAACTCAAGGGTATATAGAATCCAGCCTGCCACTCACACAGGTAAAATTCAGTTCCTTTTTGTATTTTGATAGACCTGCTAGCAGAAAGTTATAAAGAAAAATTTCATTGAAAACCTAGTCTGCCCTTGAAAACTTTTTGATAAAGTGAATATGAAATTAGATGTTTGCTGCAGTATAATCAATTCTATTTCACCCTGGCTACACAATTAGTCTGGTCAAACTTTAACACAAACTTGAGAATAAATCCAACTATAGCAGGCAACATCAACTAACATTTTTTAAAACTGCCCTCTGTGTCAGCATAGTGTTTGTATGCATTTATTCAAAATACAACAATATTTGAAGATCTAAAAAGAAAGTAATTCAGACACAAACAAAATTGTGACATACTGCAAATAACTCTACCTGTCTACCTGCCTTTCCCAATTTCTTGTCCACATGCTGAGTTATAGATGTACAGGTTCCACTAGAATCCACATCTTCATAAATGTTCTCCACTTTACAACAGTAAAATATTTCCTATGGGCCATTTCAAGATATTCCAACAAGGTAATGTGGCCACTTACACAGCTTCATTCACAGAACACTGAAGAGAGACATGAGTCTGCTCGGATTTGTTTTAATTTAGGTAGGAAATGAATTCTTTCTTTCCCCCCTGTCCCCTAAGTGGTTAAACTCTTTTAAACACTTGAATAAATAACTATTAAATTATTAAGAAAGTTACTCAAATTTTTAAGGCAGTTCATAGGAAATATAGTTTTGCTGGCATTTTCTATTTCATACTGGGAGCAATCTTTTAGATGGATTAGGATTAGAAACGATTGTTACACCTCCTAAAAATTTGTACATCAACTCTAACTTCTCATCTGACAATCTGATAGTAAATTATCCTGCAGGCTAGTTCACAGATAAGAGATGGTACAACAGTGTTCAAAGACTTGAACGAATAGCAGGCCAGCTTTGCCAGAAGGATGAAAGCTCTGCGAACCTTCCTTTCTGCAAGACTACCTCCCGTTCAGGAACCCTTTATGAGCACAGAGGCCTGGCACAACTACAGGATTGTTATCTGTAATCTTTAATGTCTCCAGTGATTGCTCCTGGATGTAGCAACTATCCTATACAGCATCAGCTTCAGAATCTAACTTCAAACAGCATCTGACATCAAAACAACAAAGAAGGGAATTTATATGCAGACAAATGTTCATATGTACATTTGTTTTTCTTACCTGCGCCCCCAAGTCATTGTAAAGAAATTTCAGTGCTGTAAGTTGTTCATCCATGCCTTTGGGATTATCTGTCTGTTGTTTCTGTACAATTTGTCTTCCTGTCTTGATGACAGTTTCAACCTCCAGTTTCACCTCACTGAGGGTCTTATAGAGTTTCTAAAAACACAAACATGTACTGGTGATAAATTTGTAGTGCAGATTTTCAGACTTTGCTTCATTTGTGGACCCTGTCTGTCAGATTGAACTTAAGCTCTGAGCTATGGATTAAGAACAATGTCTGTCAAGAAGATTTCAAACTCCTGATATTCTGTACTTTATTCTAGTTCAAATTTTCACCCCCCCAAAAAAAATTACCCCAATAACTTAGCAGTGTTCACTCCATCACACCACCACATATCACAAAGCTAACACTGTGATCTGTACTTGATCTTAGGTATAGTTTGGGGTATTTTTGTTAAAATACTAAGAAGGAAGCAAATTTGCCCCTGGAGTGACACTTCTCTGTAACGTGAGGATGAGCCAGGGAAGGAAGTTTTCACAAACTCAGCTGTTCACCACATCTGTCACCAGTAACTCAACACTTCTATATCCAAATTATCACCCAGAAGAATTCTAGGCTTTTAGTTATCAATTGTTCTATTGGCATTTTGCAAAAAGTTGTAACAGACGTATCAGGACTTTAAGTGACATTTCCTAAGAAGGGAGTTTAGGCAAGAAGAATCACACAAGAAACAAACGGCACCACACATGAGTTAAGAACATTGCATCCTTACCATGCACTTGTCCAGATGAGCTTGGATTACATCTGGATCGGTATCCTTCACATCCAAGACATGCAGTTCTGCTTTTACACCATCCAACACCCGCTTGCAATCCAACATGCGCTGCTCAAAATTGGCTGGTTTCTGGAAAAGCTGATACTTTGTAGATACTTCACGGAGTTTTCTCTGGTTTAATGAAAATATCAAGAGATTGTTTCAGATTTCTATCTGCGCTTCAAATAATAACATTTAAAACATCTCATCCTACAGATTTTAACTCGCCCCTCATGCCATCACAAATAGGACATGTGGCAACACTATTTGCCAGGCCAGATTCCATCACTTACTCCTAATCTCCACCCGAGCTGCAAAAGAGCTATAATTCTGTATCGTACACTTTCAAAATATACATTCTACTGAAATACAGAAACTTTCTGACTCTCAGCATTTATACCATGACACTTATGAAATTTAAGCTTCCTTATTCAATCCATCTAGTCCTGCTTGTTTCCTAATGAAAGCACGTAAAAGCATATACTATTCACATCTGAGGTTGAGTTGACTACACCAAGCAATTTACAACATCCAGTGTGTAATTAAAAACCAGAAGCTCTTAATGTTTAAATTCTTAGTTCAACTCTCATATTTTTACCTGCAAAGCATCCAGCTGAGTTCCACCACGGGGAGACCTGCATTCAGGAGAAACAGGAGGGAAAGAGCGAGCACTTTTCCTGAGCTCTTCTAAGGTGGATTCATGAGCTGCAATCTCAGCTTGAATTTTCTGCCACATCACACAAACAGGAAAAAAAAATGTTACAAACTTGTTTGCAGAGAGGGGAAGTTGAACTTTCTTACCACCTACTACCCACCAGAAGTAAATCCACTCTGTAAAAGTTGAACACTACCAAGTTTATTTTAAATATCCTGGCTCTGGTGACAGCTTGCTAAATTGAAAGCCATTAAGATTTTTATTCAATACAACCTTCTTAAAATAGGAAAACAATCCAGGGTACAAAAGATATCACCTAATGCATCAGCACAGGACTGAAATGAAGCCTTCATAAATTACTAAGTCTAGACTAAGCACTATTATGAGATATTTCAAAATGTTCTGTAGTGAAAAGCTATACTGGAATACCTGGGCTTCCTGGGGCATCTGGAAGGCATCTATCCTATCAGTCAGGTAAGATGTCAGCTGTCTATCCAGGTCTGCTAAGTTTTCTTGCAAGACCTGCAACATGTGGTCCGTTTCTCGCATGGTCTGAAGCTGCTGCTCCAAGGCTATCTGCCGGCTCACTGCCTGAGAGGGACAGAAAGGTAAGGCAAGATGGAGCAGAAATTCAATTCAAACTTATTAATTAGATTAAATTTTCTCAAAATAAGCTGGGAAAAACACAGAAATCCTATGTCAAGAGGACTGTCTAAAAAGAGCAAAAGCAACCCTTAGAAGGCAGCAATTTTTAAAGCCTGCTGTGACTTATACAAGTAACAGATGAACAGTGGCACAGAATGAGAATTCTGCTGCTAGATACACAGGACAGCGAAGACGGATCTCTCACCTCAGGAAGGAAGTATTCTGTTAAAAATGTATCAGTTTCTAAAACTAGTAAATAGGAATCAGGAACTTCGTAATACAGTATAGCTCGGTAATGTTTGATGTGTCAACTTGCATATTTTCTTTCAAAACATTAAATTCTTTCTGTTGCAGCATGAAAAGAGAGGTTCACAGTTCCTTTCCTTCCATCACCTCCTCCCTGCAACACCTAAACTTCTAAGTTCATCTGAAATGTCACTACTTGCATGGGAACACAAATTCCCCACTATCAACATACGCACAGACCACAGGGTACATATGTACACACACGGAGATGCAGAAAGCTGTCAACAGCCCAGTGTGTTAGTGTTGCAGCTGCCAAAGCAGGCAGTTTTTATATGGCAATAAAGTACTTTTATAACAGGAAAAACAATTGTGAATGCTATCGTAAATGACAGCACGTAGCCCCCAGCTGAAGGCACTGCATTCATGTTGCTCACTGTAATGAGGATGAACTGAAATTCCCTCTGTGACTACAATTAGGCAGTGACAGAAAAGCACTCCCATGCTACAACTTGGCAGGGGCCTGTATCACCCAGGATACAGAACACAAGTTGCAAATGTATGCAACCTGAAATACAGCTAGTCTTCCTCTACTTATTAAATCTAGAAAAGGTTAGACTTATGTATGAGAAGAGGAAGGGAATAACAAAATAGATGAGGAACAAGAAGAATGTTTTCTTTCTGTTCCTTATTGCAGTGTCACTTCTTCCTTGTCATTTTGAAGAGTGAAAATGTCACTTATTCATACTAATTTTTACAGTTAGCCAGCAGCTCACCAGTATTAATGGCAGTAGGAACAGAATATCAAACTCAGGTATTGAACTGTCCCCCTTGAGACCGGAACTGCCTTTTGTCAAAATTACCTGCAAAAATACCAGTGGGCCACTGCCATGCAAAGATGTGCAAGTGAGCAAAACAAAATCATTACTCAAGTAAGAGGAATTAAAAAAAAGAAAAGTATTTAGCTCTTAGGGCATTAATCCAAATAGAAAACAGCTGACAACACTGTGAAGATTCTTCCTCCTTTCCAGTATTGCAATCCTGCATCAATGAATTCTAACAGGAATCATTTCAGACCACTGAGCTGAAAATCCCAGCCTACTTCAACCCTGCCCCCAAATTCTTACCAAGTGACTCAGTTCCTCATAGCGGGCATTGAAAGCCTCCAATTTTTCACTGATGATATCATCAAGAATCCCTCCATCAATCAGCGTCTGCCCAAGTTCTCGAATCTGGGTTCGATTATCAGCTGGGTGACGCAGGACTGATTCCAGGGACTAATTAGCAGAGAAAGTTTTAAAGGTCAAAACACTGAGTATAACTTCATTTTCAGAGGTGGAAATTTGGCTGCATGCACAGAAGTGTTACACTTCAAATGTTGAGAGTGCTCTAAAAGCATAAATTAGTTACGTCTTAATCCATGATGGCACAAGGCAAATTAAGTGGTCATTTTGCTTTATGTAATTAAACTTCACAATGTTTCTCGCCTATTCACATCATTTCATGCTATAGTGCTCTAATGAATTAATCAATTTACACAGGACAGGAGACAGCATACAATTCTGTCATGGTACCAAGTACAGCACAATTATGTATACCAAAATTCAGCTTTTGGTGAAGACTGTTACAAATATGCATTCCAGATTCTGAGTAATATGCTCATTTAAGTTGAAGAATCAGAATATTCAACACATATTTCAGTATTCTACTGAAGTGCTAAATTTATGGTTTTTTAAATTGAGCTATCTGAAAAGTTAGCAATCCAATAGAATTACTCCAATACCTCAAGAGCATCATTGACAGCATCCAACTTATCAGGCAAATTTTCAGTCATTTGCACCCTTTCCTCCAGATTGTTTAGCCAAGCTGTTTCTAAATCAAGATACTGAAGCAGCTCAATCCAACAGGACCACACCTCCTAGTAGCAACAGAAAAAGGATGAATTAGCCTAGAATGACAGGCATAGCTCATATACCCTATGAACAGCTTAAAAAATGTTGTATTTCTCAGATATTCACCTAAAGTAGGCAAGTAGAAAATAAGCAAAACCACACCATAGTACAGTAAGTTCTAGTGAGGAAAACCTGCAACTATAGCAGCAAAATAAAAAGAAATATGCAAATTACACATAGAAGTCTCTTAGCTCATGCTAAAAATTAGCACTCGCATCCAGATTTTTATAACGATTTAAGAATGTAACAAAATGCATCCACTCCTATGAAACACAGGACATCCACAACCTACCCCAAACTGTAATCACTCTGTTGTATTTATTATTGTATTTCAGGCTTTAATCTCTGAGAAGTTTCCTTCTGTCATTTTGGAAGATGCATGGACGGATAACAGAGCTGTGATACAAGGTTACTTACTTGCTCAAGTGTTGATTACAATGTAGTTTATAAAAGCAAAGTTAGACGGTGTTGCATGGATTCCAACGTGTCATCTCAAGGGAAAGGAAACTTGGAAAGGGCCACAAGAAAACACATTTATGCTGAAGCTACTGAACTCAGTGACAAAACTGGATATTTTCAACATGCTCCTCCATTCCTCGTGTGCCAACCTCCTTGGTTTTACTAAGCTGCAAACTATCTTTCTTACCTCCAAAGTGTGACATTTCCCCCGGATCCGATTGCACAGTAGCTGGTAGTTCTCCAGCACAACATTCAGCTCAGTCGCCAGGTCCTGACCACTGGACGGCACTTTGGTGGCCAACATCTTGATGTTGTCTTTGAGAATCTTCACCCGCACCTCTTTCTGCAACACATCCTCCTTCGCTCTCTGCCCAAAGGAAGGTGTTACATGATCAGCCCTCAACTGCCAGATGGTCAGCTGTTCACCACTCAAAACAAGTAACAGCAGTTTAACCATGGAAGTGAGGCTGCCAAAGTATGTTTGGGTCTGAACACAACAAAAAATGGCACTTTCATGGAAATCAAATTAGATATGTAAGTGTTGAAAAATCCTATTTTATTAAACATACAGACATACCTCTCATTAAATGTTTTTTCATTAAAAATCCATGACTCAAAGCAAAAATTACTAAGTTCAGTAACATGTATATGCTAGTATACAGATTTGAAAACAAAAATTTAAAAAAAAAAAAATACAGGTTTGCTAAAAACAAGCATATTGGGGAGAAAAAGGTAGGGTGAATTTACAGAAGTTATTTGTCTCAGAGTTCAGTAACTGTCTCTCGAAGTTACCCAGGAGAGATGATGTAATTACCCAGGACACATGTAACTCCAAAGTTGGGACCTCTCCCACAACTGTTGGGTGCATTAGAGGAACACGCAAAAAAGACAACCAAAATTCCTTCAATCCAGAGGAATTCCTTCAATTCAGAGGAGCTTGGTGAGAAATATACAGGATAAGCACACTAGAACTCCCAGTGCACAGGCCTGGAGAAATACTATTATCAGTTATTGAATTTTGCCTGAAACAGAATTCAGGAAGCAGGACAGCTGGAATACAGATTATGCAGACAAGTCCAAGCCTGTCTCTGTTGAGACAACTAGAAGGCTCCAGAAATAGAGACTGTGCCATTATCTCTTCATTTTCAAATTTCAAGGACAGTTTTATGAAGTTGAAGTACCTCTACTATATAAGGCACTGCGCTTTATGTTATAATTTAGTACATGACAACATTGTTGTTGCACATATTGGTTGATATGTTTTCTAAATGTAAGGCAATTAAAAAATTTTTTAAAAAAATAAATAAATCTGAGAAACACAGTATTTTATGGCAAGATTATGAAAAATCACCTCATCTTAAACCTACTCCTTCAAATGTCAGCAGGAGTTCCACTCCCTCTTCAAATGAGGGCAGAATTACAAGAGCTCAAAAGTTCTTAAAAACCTATGAAAAATGGTTCTGACCAGAGAATGTTCTTTCTCAATCCCAAAAACAGTCCCAGCATAACATGCTTACTGTAAATGCACGAGGACATGAAAGTGTTATGGAATGCTTAGCAGCTTGCTGGCATACCTGCCAAATTCAAAAGTACATAATATAATCTGGATTTGACAAAGGTAAATGTGCTCAAAGTCTCTCAGATTTGCCAAGGAAAAAAAGGTTCTTTCCTTTCATGGCTTGTGTTCATCAGGCTGTTAGACTATGTGGTCTCAAATGGCTTCAAAGGACATGAATACATTAAAACACTTGTTAAAGAGTGCGTCAGAGAGCCCCTTCAAAAGGAACAATTCAAAACTTGAAACAGTGTTGTCAAAGCACTTGTAAAGAATACAGAATCTCTCATTTTATGCTTCATCAAGTAACAGTGTTGGGGATACTCACTTAAATAAAATGCATACAAGTCAAATGGTAATTTATAATGAGACAAAAATGGCTCCTTCCTCTCCTTTTTTTTGGCCACCAGTCCCAAAATTGAGAAGCATGGGCCAGCATCACTATTTGCAACAGATGAGAAACAAGATAACCCTCCAACAAAACTGTTTTAAACTGCTTTCCTGAATGTGGAGTTACTGCATCCAGGGGACAAGAAACTGAAGCTCAACAGCTAGAAGCAGAAGGGGAAGTTTTCACAACTGCTAGTTTAAACAGGTATAGTATAATCTTTTCTGTCTTTCTCAAGTCTTGTATCCTGCGATATGTTCCCATATTCTTAGTGTTCAATACGCTACACAAAGCAAACCTGGCTCAACAGCTGGGCAAGCTGCTATTCATTACAAAATCCCTACCCCTCATGGCCAAATAGAACATCTGCTTCTATACTTTGTGCTTTAAAAATAAAAATTCCACCAAGTAAAGCTGAAAAATACCACTAATCTTGTCATAACCTGAGTTCCTTTCCACATAGATAATAATTCCACAAAAGGTCAAGCCACTAAGTTTGTTTCCTTTTAATCAGGTCTCTACAATGACCCGGTATTCCTGACCTTCATTTCCTCCACCGCATTCTCTAGCTCTTCAGGGGACTTGTATTCAAAATCTTTCTCCAAATACTCTTCTTCAGCTTGGGTCATCCATTCTTGCATCTCTGCCAAATCCTTCTTCAGATTTACAGCTTTTTCCTGACTTTCAGACAGGCGATTTTTCTGACTAACAATCTAGAATCCAAGGTGGAGAAAGAAGTAGCAGTTTTGTTACTTAAATGTCCTAGTCTATGTGAAAGAATACAAGTCTTTGTTAATATATTTTACTACCAAAACATTGTCAGATCTTTTTAATTAACAAAATACTTTCATATTTTTACACACACACAAACTTCTGACCCCTTTTTAGTAGATCATCAAAATCATAGAGGTGAGGGAAGGAGGAAAATGACTTTTTTTTTTTCATTATGTGTAAACTTGTAACAAAAGCCCTGGAAAAAGTCAAATGGAAAAAACCTTCTTCTGATCACAAGCATCATATAATTAGATATATCTTTATGCAGATCACTAAAACACTCTTCAGGCTTCACTTCTCCCCATAACCTAGGCAATCTAGATTCTATATCAACAGCAAGGTTCTCCAACTGAAACCCTCATTAGGCATTGCAACTAAGGAAAATGTTTTTAGAGACAGCTGAAAGCTTCCACCCAAAAGAAACATCCAAACACACCAGAGTGAAGTCCTAGTCTATTTATATACATTTATTTTTCAAAGCTGCTTGGAAGCAGGCAGAAATTATACAGGGTAGAATAATATTCCAGATTTCTGGAACATAAGAACAAAAAGGTCAGATTTCCCTCCCCCACCCATCCCAGAGAGAGCAACATGAAGCAAGATCAACAAAGTAATTTTAGTTACAAACAATTAAAACTGGAAGGAGCACAGAGAACTCTTAGGTATGGAGAAGTACATGTATTCAACCAAAACTACTGTTGCACTGGTATCTCCTAACATGCTTGTACATCTGAAGTATGCACTGGGCTAAGATGGATTTCAACCACTGTGACAGTGATACAAGTAAAACATACTTTTCCCGCCATTTCACTGCTTCATCTCCATCATCCTGCCAATGCCATGCAACTGCACAAATAGTTGCAGTAACAAGCAAGCACTAGCAACATGGAGAACTCACCTGTTTGCTTAGCTTCTCCCACTGAGTCTGGCAGTCTACTAGCCTAGACTTTGCCCAAGTATTAATGCCGGCAACAGGCTGAGCTCTTAAAGCAGACTCTACCTCTTTCATCTCTTTCAGTGATGGTTCAATCTTCTCCATTTCATTGACAAACATCTGAGCACACATCAGAGAAAATGAGTGTTCTTTAACAAGCCATTACATAAATTTATAGTGTAAAAATAATTATAATTTTAAATTATTCTAGAGAAACTTTAAGAAAATAACAGACTGATCTCTGTTCAATATGTGACTGCTCAGAACAATCCTTCAACAGCCCAAAATATCATAACTATGCAAATAAAAACCAAAATACAGCTTGTCATACACATTGCAAACATTCTCACAAGCCACATGTCAACACTGGAACAAGTTTGAGGATGATATGCATTACATATCCAGATGTTTCAGGCATACCTCAGACTCCTGTTCCTCTCCTGGAAACAAACATTTGAAGGTGCACTGTAATCATTAACTACAAAATTAAAGTCTACCTATCTGTGATCATTTTGTGCCACTAGCTAGAAGAAATCTTATTGTAAGGCACGTACAACTCCTAAACCTTAAGATTTTCATCAGAGTGATTTTCTTGTTATTTTTATAGCCCTTAGAATTCTAATACTGAATGCACTTTTCACTCACAGATTCAGCTCCCTAATAACAACATTGGAAGAAATACATAAACATTTTCAGAGGAACTAATGTCGACTTGTAGATGAGTATATTTAAATATGGTGAAGACCTTTGAAAAATACAGTGTTATGGCTACACAAAAGGAACTAATTAAAATGTGGCCTGAAGAAATAGAAGACAATTTTTCTGGCAAGTGTTATGGAACAAGTCATAGACAGGATTTTAATAATAGAAGAAATATAATAAAGATGAGATGCTGGACATTATTTCATAAGATTCCTCAAAAGAGCAAAACTCACTGTGCATTGGTCAAGTTGTCTTTGAAGTCCTTCTGTATCTCCTGGAACAGCTTTTTCTGTCAATAAGAAGTCTTTCACACCATCCATCCATTTCTGAACAACCTTTGAATCAGTCTAAATCAAACATAATAATGAAGAATAGATACAATGCCATGATGAAGACTGTATGGCTGTTACATTTCAAAAAAATATTCTTCAAGCTGCTAGCATTGCCCTGGTCTTGAATCAGACCACCTTTGGTTTGGAGTTGTTTTTTACCTTCCAATTTATCTGTTCTCAAATTTGTATGAAAAATAAATTTAAAACAGTGTTACTCTTACAGTCATGCCACAGCATGGCTTAATTGACACTGCACTGCTCCAAGCTATCACACAGAAACACAAGATCAAGCAAGAAGACAAGCATGGCTTCAAGAAGTATGTGGTCACCCTTCACACGAGGTACTTGGCAATAGCATTTTCCTGATGAGAGAAACAATGCATGACCACTAAACACCACACTTGATCGAGAGAGATATTGCACCCCAAGGAAAAGAAAGGGCACTGTAGGAATTTATGTGGGGGGAAGAGGAGGGAGTAATGTTAAATATACTTGACAGGTAGAAGCTACTCTAGGAAACCCATTCGCCTTACTGAAGAACACAAGCAGAAAAGCAAAATAGTGGTTAGTCTAATCCTCTGCTAAAAAAAAAAAAAAACTACAAAAAAAACCAACAACAACAAAAAAACACCAACCAGCCCAGCTGTCTGAGGCTAATAGCAGCTAGTATACTCACTACAGCATGCACAGGGTGGCAGAACTGTGGGGGAGGAATAAATACACCCAACAATTGCTGAGTCACCTGATTTAACTTTTGGCCACATGTCCTGGAGCTACGTGGGTGGGCAGGGAGACAGGAGGGTTATCATCTCTCTTCCAGTTGTCACCCTTACAATCAAAGCCATCACAAACTTAGAGCAGGGAGAAAGCTTTTCCTCCTCCTACTGCAACTGAGTTCTGTTCGTCATTTTTAAATAATATTGTTGGCCTTTTTAAAAAAATCTACCTTTTTTTACTTTTTGATTGGGTTTTTTAATAGATAGCATTTTTTAATCTGACACAATTGGCATCACAGAGCACTGCTATTGAGAAGCCAAGTCAAAACTCAGCTTCACCTCCACTCTGCAAATCACTGAGGAGGAAGGCACACTCTTCATTACCTTAAAAAACCTTGCCGTGACAGTTTTTTCAAGATCAATACATTACACACTGCTTAAAAAAAAGTCTGTGCTAACAAAAAACCATTACACCAAGATCATGTTTATTTTTAGGCCAATGGTACCATTAGAGGTCAAAAATGTGACATTTTCCTTTTCCATTTTGGGGGGAATTTCCTAAAGCTGATTAGCCTGAAAATCATTTTCCAAAAAGCAAACCCCAGGAGACTTAACAGCAAACCACTGCTTAATGTAAAAAAATACATATCTATAAAGGCTTCCACTTGACAAGGCATTTTAGCATATACCTAATTTAGCTTGCTTACAGTAAGCTACTTTCAAAAGTTGCTGAAGTGAATTAAAAGTCAGGCACACATTTAAATAACTTGTTGAAACACAAGCCAAGATTACAGAGGTTCAATGAAGTAAATGCTCCTGCATAGGTAAATAATTAACAGTGGTCAAACATCCAGTGTTGGCTGTAAATGTGTAAGAGCTCACAATTTTCAGACATGAATTAAAACACCAGATCCATTTCTAAAATTTATTCCAGTAAGAACAAAGATCAAATGTGCTGAATTTTAACTTGTTCATTCCTTGAAAAAACACATGATGTACAGCCATGCAGTAAATTTAATAGAACTAAAGGTGATATATAAAGACACGGCAAGCCATGCGTTATCAAGAGAAGAAAATGTTCTCATAGAAAATACTACATGCAACACTGATAAAATAAGCCTTGTCTACTTTTCCTTTCACATTACTATTACAGACAGTCTCACTATAAAACACAGATCATGTCACTAACACACGTGTTGTCAGCTTAGGGGAGCCTCTGTCACATCACAAATCACAGAAGGGACACCTGAGCAGCAGGACACAGTCAGATCTGCCACTGACTTGGTCAACAGACTAACAAGGACAATTTCAAGCACTGGTCACCTGTCTACTTATTGTTCAAGTAAGGATACGTTCCATTTATTTTTAAAAAATTAAATGTGAGGAGTGGAGTTTTGGGAAATGCATGTTTTTAAAGGTGACTTAGAAGAAAAAAAAAAACAAAACAATAAAAATAAACCAATACTTGTGTGGGGTTGCACATGGTCACATGTTCTCCAAGGGTTGCCATGCACTTACTCCATAATTTTCAACCCCACTTCAATTTTATTTTTTTCCTTTAATAGCCAGATGCTTCTTCTCCTCTCTTAACCAAGGAGATACTGTCCAGCCATTCTCCAAACTACTCTTGTGTCTCTGGTATCAGGCCGCTAGTACTGACCCATTCATTGTCTGCACCAGGACCACAAACTTAGTCTCCTGTATCAATATTCCTTGCAGTGCAAATTCCATCCTGATCTTTCCAGTGCCATCCACAACATATTTATTCAACTTCCTCCATATTCTCATTTTTATTCATGCAGTGCTAGACTACAAAAATCTCTGTTTACATGATTACTGCTACTTCAAAAGGAAAAAAACAGAGAATATAAATGCATGACTGCCCGTCCACTAACAGCTTTATGAAACATTTAGAAAACACAGGAATTCTGCTTCAATTTCTTTTTCAGCTCTGTACCACTTTTCAAGGTAACAGGAAAGTTTTTAACATCTTACTGAGGACAAAATTCTGTTCTCAGATCTACAGAGCAGCACATGGTTTGTTCTTCAAATCTCCCACAGCATTAATATCCACATCTTTCATCAGTGATTCATACACTTTACCACAAACATCACTTTGGACAGCTGTGGAGAACAGGAAACTTCAGTTCTGGCTGATAAATCTGAGTAACTGATTACCAAATAAAAACCTGCCCTGCTAATACTGCATACATGTAATCTAGTCTCAGTTAAACAAGACAGAGAATTTCAGTTCTCAGAAGCCATTCTTCTCCCAGTTAAAGCTATGATTTAGGAAGGTAGGTGTATGTACAAACCACTCAATTGAACAAGACTGAAGTGCAGAAAAAGAAGAGTTCTAAATTTACAAGAAATTAAGGGAGAAAAAATTGCTGGAGATGTTCAAAACCCGCCTGGATGCATTCCTGTGTGATGTGCTCTAGGTGAGCCTGCTCTGGCAGGGGGGTTGGACTAGATGATATTTCGAGGCCCCTTCCAACCCCTAAGATTCTGTGATTCTGTGAAAGCTGCAATAATTTAAAGAACAAGACCAATACCAAGTTGTTGCACAGAGGATGCTCAGGTACTATTACACACAGAGTATTTATTCTATCGTACTAAATAACAAATAAGTATAACCAGAAGAAGAGGGAACAGAATAAGAAATGGTTGGATACTGTACATTTAAGTCAAAATCAGCAGAAAAATGAGGAGGTGGTTGCTGGAAAATAATCACCAAGGGCTTGGCTAACCTTAGAAGTTTTTCTTTTAGGCTGCTGTAGAAGCCAGATCACTTTGGGCACTCAGTTCCTGCTGAAGAAGAGCATCATCTCCTCCATAGCTCCACATCATCCCACAGCCTGCTGCAAGTAGCTATGGAGGGATGAGCTTGAAAGAACCAGACTAAAAGTAGTAACACTTTCAGATGCAGGTGTGCATGTTTTTTAAGGGGAGGCGTAGACATGGACAGCCTTTATCTTTATGCTTCAGGCAATACAGCCTAACAATATTACACAAAAGTGTTCTATAAAAGAAACACAGTGAACTAATTTTTTATTCTTTATTACTGTTGACAGAAACCCCACTTGAAGGAGCACATTTTCTATAGCAGATATGGAATTTCAATTTTAGATGTCAATCTAATAAGGCACTGGGCATCTGACACCAACCAAAACAGAGGGCACTCAGCCCATGGTGGCATTGAGCCTTCAACAGCACAGGAGACTGATCCTTCACTTCAGTGTAACCTTTGTGTGTGGTGTTTAAAGAAGAAGAATGCCAATTTTAAGTGAAAAGTAATTCTATTAGAAGAGAAAAATAATATCCTGGGCTTGTTCAAAGTCCTCTGCTACCCTGCTACAAATATACTATATATGCTTCCAGCCTTTACCAGACTAGTGGCCCATCAAAATTTCACTTCACACTCAGTATCATCTAGACTTCTGCAGGAACACAAAGAAAGAAAGTGCTCTAAAACAACTGAGTTATGTAACAAAAAGAAAAAAAATCCTTTTTATTTACCTCAAATATTCTCAGCTTGGATGTAATTTCCTCCAGTAGCTTAACTTCTTTGGAAACCTGAAGCTTTAGCTTGTCCCAGTGTCCCTGCACATGCTTGAACTCTTGCATGTAGACCTTTTTTATATCAGAAGAAGCATGTTTCTCCAAAGTCTTTGTTTCTTCAGCAAGTTTATCCACCTTGGGCTTCTGGGCTTCCAGTGTCTCACAAATCACCTACAAGTGGGGTAGGGGAAGAGAGAAAAAAAATGTCTGCTTCTAGTATTAGCCACATGGCAGGTATGTACTTAAATACAAGTGTGAGCACATCAAACATTTTTTTGTGCACAGATTCAGGAAGAGTGATATTCCAGTTACTACAGTTATTGAAACAGAGATGACGAAACAACCCTGTAAGCAACAAAACCTTCAGCTGCTCTACCAGCACTGTGGCAGAAATTACAGGACAGGGTTTACTGTAAAACCTGGCCACGTGGCTAAACACAACCAGGCACCTACCCCACTTCCTGTGTGGTACAGGCACTCAAGTCAGCAAATCAATGGCTACACTACACTGCAGTCAAAAGAATCAGTAATGTAGACATGCCAGGATCTGCTTTTTCATTTCCTCCACAGATATATGTTTCTTATTTTAAAAGAAAACAAACAATAAAGCCCACACAAACAGGCTGAGTGTGTTCTTCAGTCTTGTGAAGTAAAAATATTACAAAATCTAGCTGCAGTGGAAGCTTTGGATACTCGAGTTTTGAAAGCTGCTCTTCCAGCTGGAATACAGGAAGGTATAATCTGAATCTATTTACTACAGCATTGCTGTTACAAAGAGTCACTTGAGCTGAAATAACAGATTTCCTACTATTAAGGAAAAAAAACAGCTGAACATATAAACCAAGACATGAAAAAAATGCTGCCACTTAATTAAACCGGTCACTTTGTTTTTTCTCCTTAACATTTGTTTAAGAGAGAAATTAGAATCATACAATCATTTAGGTGGGGAAAGACCTTTAAGACCAAGTCCAACCTTCAACCATACTCTACCATGTTTATCCCTAAACCATATCCTCAGGTACCACATCTATGACATTTAAAAACACATCCAGGGCTGGTGACTTAACCACCTCTCTGGGCTGCCTGTTCCAGTGCCTGACAACCCTTACAGAGAAAAAAATTTTAGGAATGAACACATTAAACCATTACTAATTTCATTAATTTAACTTCTACTAATTTCATTAATTTAACTTTGCTGCTATATACATTCAACATGTACATATGGAATGCGTGCACATGTATTTTACTAAGAAAGAATCATCTTTTCAATATATTTTAATATACTTTGTATTTATAGAAAAGAAACAGGATAAAGTGTACCATTTCCTCTAAAAAGATAGGTAATGAGGTGGCAATGAGACTGGGAAGAGGAATGTATGTTTCTGCAAACATGAGGTTTCTGTACAGGGGGCCACAAAATGAGTTAATCCCTGGCGTGGGTCAATGCCAGAAGCACTTCAGTGACTGCTACAGTGCAGAAGAAGGAGCTGGACAACCCCAACTCCACAAGTAGCCCATCATCTGCAGTTCGTTCCCATCTCCCATCACATTCTTTAAAGCTCCCACACTGACATGGTATGTCCTTTCAGTCTCTGAAGAAAAGAGATAGCAGAAACTTGGGCATATGTAGGAAAAGACAAGCCTCCAAAGACTAAATACCATTGCAATTCAGCCTGCAGAAAAATCTCTGCCAACTTCGAACAATACAGAAGCAACAATAAACGAGAAAACCAAAGAACTTGTAACATTTTTTCATTTGCTAGCTTGAAAACAGAGCACTAACACCCCTGTTTACTGGGCGTTGAAAAAATATCTATATTTAATACTCTGCTGAATAGAGAATGACATCAAGACAGACAAGGCCTCACGCCAGCCAGCAACGAGAGTTCAATAACTCAAGTCATCTGCAGCACTCTCCTGCCACCAAACAGGGAAAAATGCATGTTTCTGAATAAAGCATGATTCCACAAAAGCAGTGGAGAGACCAGGAAAGTATTTACCTACGTTTTATTAAAGAAAAGAAAAAAACAAAACAAAACAAAACACTGGAGATGCACGTTTCTCTTCCCACACTCCAGCCCTGCTCCAGTAACTGATTATTTACAAAGCAACTATCATCCCCCCTTTCATAGGCTCAGAATAGGAAACAAAATACCATTTTCTATCAGACAGACTTTGTATATCCATTACCTTTATGGCTTTCAAGCACTGTTTCTTTCTGAAAGGCAATCTGGAGGCCAGACTACTGTTACTCTCTCCTAACAGCCAGGCAGGATGAAATGGGATGGATTTATTAACCAGCTGAACCTTGGAGACAGTTTAAGCAGACAGGCACTCCATGTCTGGGGAGGCTATACAAAGAGTCAGGAGGAGAGGATTACATGCCTGCACACCATGGCCTCTCCAGGAGGGGCAGAGGCAAGGTCAGGAAGCATGCATTTTCACATGGAAGGGTCCTGGTCTCCCCAGGAGAGCAAGCCTGAGCAGGCCAGACATGGGCACAGCTGCCAGGCAGCTGCAGTGCAGCTCAGGCAGGGAGCACTGAAAGGCAGCTCCCAAGATAGGGAAGGGCAGGCCCTGGCTTCTGGCTTTCCTCACAGCCATGCTCAGTGCCAAGGAGCAGACCTTGAATTGGGTCACTAATCTGATCCAACCAAACCCATAGGAAAGGGATGCTACCATGGCCCCGACATCTATTTTGGGGCTCCTCAGCACAAGAGAGACATGGCCACACTGGAGAGAGCCTGAGGAGGCCACTGAGGTGCTGCAGCACTTCAGAGAAGATCCCTCAGAACCTCTTCTTCCCCTAGCTGTGCAGTCTCAGCTCTCTCAGCCTCATCTCCTGGCACAGGCAGCAAGAGAAGCTGTGAAACCTGTAGGGTTGCAGATAACCAGTCCTCGCCTGGACACATCCCTCAGCAGCCTTAAGTGACCCAGCTTTAAGCAAGCAACCCCCAGGAGCTGCATCCACACACTACTCCCTGATCAGCTTCCACCTGAGGAACATTTTAGTCACCCTGCAGAAAATAAGGCAGGAGAAAGGAGGATGACAGTAGCTGAATAAGCAACTTCCTCACTTCAGTGCAAAGGCTGAGAGTTACCTTTGCCTGCTGCAGGGCCTTCTCAACCTTGCTGGGGTCACTCAGGCCACTGGCAATGGACTGCTGCTTGCACTCCAGTTGGCTCAGCGTGTCCTTCAGCTGCTGCAGTGCATCCACGTAGTCCCGGCTCGGCTGACTTTCTGTCTCTGGAATGGTTAAAAAGAGTAAAGGAGCAAAATATAAAGAAATAGAGATGAGACCCGAATTATGAGAAATGTGAACGTAATAAATGTTATCAGAATGATTTATAAGCAATTAATCATGTGATACATACTTGTACATTGAATCCTGCTGAGACCTTCAAAGAGCTAAAAAAATCTTCTGCTGATGGCAAGGATTTTTCTTTTTAAAAATTAACATACATATATATCTACTATATATAAATATTGTACAATGGTAATTCACCCTAAAAAAACATTTAAAACTCAATCCCATTTTTAGAATTTGCTTATGCATCTAAGCACCCTAAATCTCTTGAGGTGGGTGGGGTAGTGGAATCCATAGTACTTGGACTTTTGCATGCCTAAATCCCCACAAATTAGAATTTTTCATTTTAAAAGTTTTAGACATATCTACTGCTTGTATGCAAACACACGTATCTACTACACATAGAATGTCTAGTATATACAATAGTCATATATTACATATAAAGTTAAATATACACTATATACAGTAACCATATAAGCTAATCTTTACGTATATATATTTTTATATATATAAGCACACAATATGTATTAGTGTAGCATTAGGGTTTGGTTTTGTGGGGGTTTTTTCATACATATATATATATATATATATATATATATATATATATATATACACACACACACAAACATTCAAAAATACATAAAACCAGCAGCTTTCAGGCTATTGCCAGAACAGAGATGCTATCTGGGAAGACTGAAAAGAGAATTAAAGTTTGGATGGACTATCTGCTTGCAATCTTTCTCAAATTTTGCACAAGCCTTCTGGAATCCCATGCAGGAGGCAGCACCTCACTCTGGCATTTCAGAATGAAAACATCAGATTTTAAAAACTACAGTGAACAGGATTTCAGCTGAAAGACCTGTACTGTGGAATGCACATTCTCTGGCCTTGGATTCCTAAGCAATTTCATTACTGACACAAGTGAAAATTAATCTAAGCCTTGTTCTGACTCACCAGGTAGCTTTTCAACAGCTTACTATTAGAACTGTCACAACATTTACAACTAAAGAATGAGTCAATATTTTTAGAAAGAATGCGACTTATCGAGCTTCCTCTTCTCAAAACCAGGATCATATTAAATGAAAGAAAAAAAAAAATTAAAAATCATTCAGTAAGAGACAAATAGGTGCACTACCACTAAACTACAGCAAATCCAGAAGAAGAAGAAAATAGTTAAAATAGCTTCCCGTTGACAAAAAATTAAGCCACAATTCCCATTTAAAATGTCCATAGAAATGGGACTGAGTAGCACTCCATGAGGGAATTTTTTCAGAGGATCAAAGAAGAGCCATGAAAGGAGCTGGACTTCTGTCAAAGCCTGCCAAGTTCACAAATGCTCAAATACTGCCACCAGTTGTTTCTCCCAGTTATATGGCTCTGGAAGTTCTTTTACCTTACAGTAATTCAAATATGCTGAAAAAAACTGAAACCCTGAACTGACATTTTCCTCTATTCTAGCAATAAAAATCTGCCGAGAAATCATCATTCAAAAAATACACAAATACAAACTTAACATATTATGATATGTAAGGTGTTATACTAATAGCTGGATCCAATACACTAATAGCACCTCATGTGACGTGTGGCATGACAAATAAGGATTGTTTCGTCACATCATGTAATAATTACCAAAATACGCAATACTGATAAAATTATCGAAAAGTACCTGAACTCAGAACAGTCAGAAAATAATCATTCCTCACAATGAGAATGAAAGCATACCCTGTAATTTGAGTGTGACAGACAGATCTGTTATTCATACAGTTTTCTGCATCAATAGAAGTATGCAGCAGGCCTTGTGCAACACATTATATAGATGGCCTAACAATTTAGTAATTAAGTATTTTTATTACACACAGAATAAAATTTTAATGCTCTTCTACTTGGGGCTGTTAGCAAATGCTTCCTTGAATTCCTCAGAAACAAAATAAGACCTAAAGAAAAATCTCCTTGTTGGTCTGTTCTCTTGCTATTCAGCTGTAAAATATTATCAGAGCTACATATTTTGTGCAATACATTTAAAATTCTTTAGAAGCCAGCATGACTGGTTTGTATACTCATAATGAAATTTTTAATGCAACAAAAATCCAAGTAGAAAGTGCCTGAAAAGCAAGCCAGATTCCAAATCACTTCAAAGATGAAATTTCCAAAAGGAATTATGTATGACTAATAGGCTCAACAAAACTATGAAAAAGAATAAATCTCACATGCACACTTCAATTTTACAAGGTTCTCTTAATCTTCCATTTTTCATTTCTAGTATTATTTCTTTCTGGAAGTGCTAAAGACCCACAGCTTTTCAAACAATATTATCCACCTTAAATGTGTTTTGCTAGTTCCTGAAACATAATTTCAGGAATGTTGCATCCTTGTATAATCACTTAACACTGTGGAATTACATACTTTGTAGTATGCACAGTAGTGGTTATATATTCTTTCTGGTGAATAAAAAGAATTTGTCAGCCTTACTCAAAGCCTCTCACAATCAGCAGGAAAACTACCATAATTCAGTGACTTTTCAATCAGTTCAGAAGAACAACAAAACCCACAAAACCAGAACTTAAGTATCAGGAAGGCTTATGTTACATAAAATATATATTTACCTTTCTTCAGCTGCTGGTAACATTCCTCTAGTTTCTGACAAGTCAACTTGAAGTGATCAAGAAAACCATTCAAGCTCTCCTGAATGAAGTTTGGAGGCATGGGCTGAGACATGAGTGTCTTGCAGGTGGCTTTCAGGTGTTCTAATTGTGGAGTCAGGCTTAGAAGATGAGTTAGGTTCTGCTGTGAAAGGTAAGAAAAAACCCCAAATCTCACATTTTTCTTGTTAACACAAAGATTTTAGTAAGCTACTGCAGCAAGTTCCTCCACATTACTAGGGCAACAACATTAAAGCACTCCTGTAACACAAGTACCAAAATCTTCCAGCCAAATTTGGATTCTCTGGATGCCTCAGAAGTTTTGAGTAACCTTACTGACTAGGCTAAGCTCCTCTGGGACATTCTGTGCTCCTAACAGCTTTCAATCAAAATGAACAAGTTTTGCCAGACTTACCTGGCATAAATCCTTCAGGACTGCTGAGGGCTGTGATGCTGAATAAGCATCATTTTTAAGCCAGCCATCCTTCTCAATTACAGTCTTCTCAAGATCACTCATTTCCTTAAAATAAGCATTTATATCTTCCTGGTACTTTATATTTCTGGCCATTTCTTCCAGATGTTGAACCACATCTTTCCACTCTGACAACATTTTCTCCAGCATACTTTTTACATCCACTGTAGAAAGTCCTTCTAAAAAAGATTATATAAATTATTGTTATATTAACTGCAACATATTATGATTAACAGGCATTTAACCTTTCCTCTTTTCAGATACAGATGCACATTTGCATTAGCATGCAAAATCCTCTTATTCCAAGTCCTCTACCTATAAAACTGTACTTATTACTAACAGTGTTTCAGCTTTTTATTTCCACATTAATGGTAAAATTAAGAGATATTCCATTTCCATTATTTCCCTTGGATAACTTTGGAATTTATAACAACGAGCTAACTCTTGACTGTCATGACTCTCTTCATCATCATTATTTGTATCTAAATGCTGATAGGTAGATTTAAGTAAAATAGGTTTTATTTAAGTAGACTTCTAGTGAGTTTATTTTTTTTTTAATGATCCTAAGTCTACGTAAGTCCATAAAGAAAAAGGGAAGTAGCAAGCTGAAAGGCAGCAATCAATTCACTGAAAAGGTAGATGGAAATCCTGTCATTCTAGAAGAGATAGGAAACAGTGACTAACCATGTCACAGAGTGTG